>NW_022630778.1:10000-57583 GCF_010909765.2 Amblyraja radiata | reverse complement strand
GATCAGCCACGATCATATTGAATGGCGGTGCAGGCTCGAAGGGCCGAATGGCCTCTACTCCTGCACCTATTTTCTATGTTTCTATGAGTTCAGGATCGAACCCCTGGCCTCAAGTTAGGAAGTTCTACCTCCTGCGCCAATGTCCCGCCCAAAATGTACATTTGGAAAATGTTTGTCTTGTTCCAAAAATGGACAACTTTCCATGATGCAAATTTGATGAGGAATGGTTTGATAACTGTCCGTGAAGCTCTGCGGTTTTGTGCAAGGTAGTATCACCCTGTGGTGCAGGAGATGAGAGAGAGATGGCTTTTCATCTCCCAATCCCCCCAACCTTTCAAATCAACGCTTTGATCAGGCTTTCTTTCATGAAGACAAATCCCCTTAAAATCACAGTTCTATTTATCCATGAATTGCATCCTCTTCGGCTAAGCATGTCCACCTACATAACAATGATGACACTTCAAAGTCATCCATTGTATGCGAAGTGCACCAGGAAGCTTTGAGAAGAAAGAATCCTTTCTCATATGTTAACAAGCACCAGCATAATTCATTCCCCTCAAAGCCACGCTAAAATTTAAAAATATTCATATTCCTTGTTGAATTTTGGGCACAGGGCGATGAGGCCGTTTTGTGCCTAACTTTGGTGTAAACCAGCATCTGTAGTTCCTTCCTAGGAAAGATGGCACTGAGCCGAAACAAATAAGATTGTTAAGGGCTTGGACACGCTAGAGGCAGGAAACATGTTCCCGATGTTGGGGGAGTCCAGAACCAGGGGCCACACACAGATTAAGAATAAGGGGTAAGCCATTTAGAACGGAGACGAGAAAACACTTTTTCTCACAGTCACAGAGTGGTGAGTCTGTGGAATTCTCTGCCTCAGAGGGCGGTGGAGGCAGGATCTCTGGATGCTTTCAAGAGAGAGCTAGATAGGGCTCTTAAAAATAGCGGGGTCAGGGGAGAAGGCAGGAACGGGGTACTGATTGGGGATGATCAGCCATGGCCACATCGAATGGCGGTGCTGGCTCGAAGGGCCGAATGGCCTCTACTCCTGCACCTATTGTCTATTGTCTATTGAATTGATGCAGAGATGATTTACGAGGATGTTGCTAGGACTCGAGGGCCTGGACTGTAGGGAGAGGTTGGGCAGCATTCAGGTAAGAGTGACATCAAACCCAGAGGTGTTAGATCAATGATTCCACTGAGTGCAGGTCACGAGTGCTGTAGCTACACAACAGCAAGATGGGGCTCACTTGTAACAAGGCAAACTGATGTATACAACTTGCACCTTAGGGGCAGAGAGAGAGAGAGAGAGGGATATGGATCAACTCTTACATGCAGAGAGAATAAACAACATAGAACTGCACAGTGCAGAAACAGGCCCTTTGGTTGACAAAGTCCATGCCAAACTTGAAGCCAAGTTATGCCAATCTGCTCCGTCTAACTATTGAGGGAGCCCAGCGTAGGTTCACCAGGTTAATTCCCGGGATGGCAGGACTGTCATATGCTGAGAGAATGGAGCGGCTGGGCTTGTACACTCTGGAAGTTAGAAGGATGAGAGGGTTTCTCATTGAAACATATAAGATTGTTAAGGGCTTGGACACGCTAGAGGCAGGAAACATGTTCCCGATGTTGGGGGAGTCCAGAACCAGGGGCCACACACAGTTTAAGAATAAGGTGTAAGCCATTTAGAACGGAGACGAGGAAACACTTTTTCTCACAGTCACAGAGTGGTGAGTCTGTGGAATTCTCTGCCTCAGAGGGCGGTGGAGGCCAGTTCTCTGGATGCTTTCAAGAGAGAGCTAGATAGGGCTCTTAAAGATAGCGGAGTCAGGGGAGAAGGCAGGAACGGGGTACTGATTGGGGATGATCTGCCATGATCACATTGAATGGCGGTGCTGGCTCGAAGGGCCGAATGGCCTCTACTCCTGCACCTGTTGCCTATTGTCTAACATGATCCATATCCCTCCATACCCATGTGTCCATTAAAAAACCTCTTAACCACCACTATCGTATCTGCCTCCACCACCACCCATGGCAACGCGTTCCAGGCACCCACCACCCTCTGTGTAAAAATACCTGCCCTGCACATCTCCTTTAAACATTGCCCCTCTCACCTTAAAGCCGTGCCCTGCAGTGTTTGATATTTACACCCTGGGGGGGGGGAAAGGTTCTGGCTACATATGCCTCTGATAAGCGTAAATACAACTATCAGCCTCTATCAGGAGAAGGTTGTAGAACAAGCAAGCTGTATGTAACAGAACACAAGAGGATTCAGTCCCACCTGACAAATACAAAATACGATCTGGTAACCAGATAGAGGGAATAACAGAAGCTCCTTTTATCCTACAGCGTAGGGTTTTATAACTGATTTATTATTTTTTTCGATTGGGGAAGGGAGGATTGCTACAGTTGCACCATTATTGATGTGCGATGTTCAATGTTTCGTGCAGTGCATCTCATTGTTGGCAATCTATACGGTGATTGAAGAGTCGGAATCCCTCCCCGCACTTCTGGCAGACTTTGTTGGGGAACTATAAACATCTACCAGAGAGGTGGGGGCATCAGGGAGCCTTTCTTGTCGGAGGTCGATGAGAAAACACGATCTGGGTGGTCCGTGCGAAATACAACAACTTGTAACAAAGATCACCTGAAGATGAAACTGGAGACATGAGGGAAAAGCACAAAATTCCTGATTCTGGTTTCCATGTTTTTCCTCATCTCAGTCCTCCCACATGGCCTTCCCCTTATTCTTGGACTGTGTGAATGAACCCTGGTTCCGGACTCCCCCCAACATCGGAAACATTTAAGGTAGACAAAAATGCTGGAGAAACTCAGCGGGGGGCAGCAGCATCTATGGAGCGAAGGAAATAGGCAACGTTTCGGGCCGAAACCCTTCTGGAAATAGGCAACGTTTCGGGCCGAAACCCTTCTGGAAATAGGCAACGTTTCGGGCCGAAACCCTTCTGGAAATAGGTAACGTTTCGGGCCGAAACCCTTCTGGAAATAGGCAACGTTTCGGGCCGAAACCCTTCTGGAAATAGGTAACGTTTCGGGCCGAAACCCTTCTGGAAATAGGTAACGTTTCGGGCCGAAACCCTTCTGGAAATAGGTAACGTTTCGGGCCGAAACCCTTCCGGGTTTCGTCCCGAAACGTTGCCTATTTCCTTCGCTCCATAGATGCTGCTGCACCCGCTGAGTTTCTCCAGCATTTTTGTATACCTTCGATTTTCCAGCATCTGCAGTTCCTTCTTAAACTATCAGAAACATGTATCCTGCCCCCAGCCTGTCCAATCCCTTAAGTTCCAGGAGCAAAATTAGGCCATTTGGCCCATCAAGTCTAGGTGGCCAGCATGGAACCCGGGTCTCTGGCGCTGTAAGGCAGCAACTCCACCTCTGGACACTGTAAGGCCCCTAATATTTAACACACATTATAAATTAACCACTACACACACTGCCGTTGACTGGTCAAATTAACTGCCGTTGTTTGGGAGAAGTCCCTCTAGTTTCTATCATAAAATTCTGTTTCTCCCATTCAATTTTTTGGAGTAAATTGGTTTTGTTGTTGTATTAATTGCCCCTAAGTTCATCCATTCATAAGTCAAAGGGACAGAATTAGGCCATTCGGCCCATCAAGTCCATTCAATCATGGCTGATCTATCTCACCCTCCTAACCCCATTCTCCTGCCTTCTCCCCAAATCCCGTCACCTGCACTAATCTGTCAATCTCCGCTTTAAAAATACCCATTGACTTGGCCTCCACAGCCGTCTGTGGCAGAGAATTCCACAGATTCACCACCCCTCTGACTAAAGATCATAATGAACAAGTACATCAGTCTGAAGAAGGGTCTCGACCCGAAACATCACCCATTCCTTCTCTCCAGAGATGCTGCCTGACCCGCTGAGTTACTCCAGCACTCTGTGAAACATCACCTATCCATGTTCTCCACAGATGCTGCCTGACCCGCTGAGTTACTCCAGCATTTTATGTCTATCATCATAATGAACCAGCATCTATGGAGCGAAGGAAATAGGCAACGTTTCGGGCCGAAACTCTTCTGGAAATAGGCAACGTTTCGGGCCGAAACTCTTCTGGAAATAGGCAACGTTTCGGGCCGAAACCCGGAAGGGTTTCGGCCCGAAACGTTGCCTATTTCCTTCGCTCCATAGATGCTGCTGCACCCGCTGAGTTTCTCCAGCATTTTTGTCTACCTTCGATTTTCCAGCATCTGCAGTTCCTTCTTAAACATCACAATGAACCAGTTGGGTCTTGGTGACAATCCAACAAATTTCACAGAGATTATTTTTCCATTTATTTGTGAATTGCCAAATGTATTGAATTCAGTTCTCACATTTTGGCAGGGTGGCATTCAGAGACATAAGCTCCAAACCCACTGAGTTAACATCACCCCACTAATAACAAGCCTGTTCAAAAATCCTTCCTCGTGGGAGAAATCCCCCACTGGTTTATCCAATTAGTTTGGCAATAATTGCTTTCTATTAGGGACCTGATGTTATGGCTTCAAATGTGGATCTAGCATTCCTCTTTGTGGAGATATTACCCTGTTGATTTTAAATTTGTTGATGTCTTCATTAGCGCAGCAAGGGACAAGGAAGAGAGACTTGTTTCACAGAAGATTACGTTCAGATCCACCACAGTTTTTCGGGCAAGTGGTCCTTTGATCTGGACGAAATTAAGTGAATGCAGTTGAGATCCCCTCCCCCGGGAAGACCCCTCGAAAATGTGCTGTCTCGGCCAGGAGAGGTGGCCGATCCCGACCTCACGATCTAAACCCATGCGATCAGCCCATAGAAACATAGAAACATAGACAATAGGTGCAGGAGTAGAGGCCATTCGGCCCTTCAAGCCTGCACCGCCATTCAATATGATCATGGCTGATCATCCAACTCAGTATCCTGTACCTGCCTTCTCTCAATACCCCCTGATCCCTTTAGCCACAAGGGCCACATCTAACTCCCTCTTAAATATAGCCAATGAACTGTGTGGCCTCAACTACCTTCTGTGGCAGAGAATTCCACAGATTCACCACTCTCTGTGTGAAAAATTGTTTTTCTCATCTTGGTCCTAAAGGACATCCCCCTTATCCTTAAACTGTGTGACCCCTTGTCCTGGACTTCCCCAACATCGGGAACAATCTTCCTGCATCTAGCCTGTCCAACCCCTTAAGAATGGTTTATGCTCTATCTGTGGGCTGAGGTTCAGATGGTTGCATTTGTGCACTGGATTCTAAAATCCTCCAGGCACTTCAGGATACAATCTCGGCTGCCCTCCAGTGTGTGGGGAGTGATGTAGTGTCAGGGTTGGCATTTGTCGATGCCAAGATTCAGATCCTATCTGCTAGGCGTGAAGAGTCCATTGACAATATTATGAAGATAAGAACACAGTTCTCCTGGCTGTGTTTCCCCCTTGAGTATACAACAGCGGGAGGTCGTGATTGCTGCTTTGGGACTTCATTGTTGCAGTTCCTCCGGACAGTAGGCTTGAAATTTATGCAAAGTGCTGGAGTAACTCAGCGGGTCAGGCAGCATCTGTGGAGAACATGGATAGGTGATGTTTCACAGAGTGCTGGAGTAACTCAGCGGGACAGGCATCATCTGTGGAGAACATGGATAGGTGACGTTTCACAGAGTGCTGGAGTAACTCAGTGGGTCAGGCAGCATCTGTGGAGAACATGGATAGGTGACGTTTCACAGAGTGCTGGAGTAACTCAGCGGGTCAGGCAGCATCTGTGGAGAACATGGATAGGTGACGTTTCACAGAGTGCTGGAGTAACTCAGCGGGTCAGGCAGCATCTGTGGAGAACATGGATAGGTGACGTTTCACAGAGTGCTGGAGTAACTCAGCGGGACAGGCATCATCTGTGGAGAACGTGGATAGGTGACGTTTCACAGAGTGCTGGAGTAACTCAGTGGGTCAGGCAGCATCTGTGGAGAACATGGATAGGTGACGTTTCACAGAGTGCTGGAGTAACTCAGCGGGTCAGGCAGCATCTGTGGAGAACATGGATAGGTGACGTTTTGGGTCAGAACCCTTCTTCAGACTGCAGTCTCTTTGTGTCTATCTTCAGTATAAACCAGCATCTGCAGTTCCTTCCTACACGAGGTTTCGGATGCGCTCTTTATAGAATGGAACCCTCAAAGCCATGGACCAAGAGCTTGAAAATGGATTTGGGTGATGAACTTAAGCCCGACACATATGATGTAATAGTCCTGCAGTGTAGTACAGTAAGTACATGGTTCATTTGCACAGAAATCCTGGGAGAGAAATAGGACTTTATTCCTTGGAGGCCGAGGGGATGATCTAAAAGAGGTGTATAAAATCGTGAGGGGAGTAGACAGGGTGAACGCACGCAGTCTTTGACCCAGGGTAGGGGAATCCAGAACCAGAGGACATAGAAGGTACACAAAATTGCTGGAGAAACTCAGCGGGTGCAGCAGCATCTATGGAGCGAAGGAAATAGGCAACGTTTCGTCATAAGTGAAAGGAACAGAATTAGGCCATTCGGCCCATCAAGTCTACTCCGCCATTCAATCATGGCTGATCTATCTCTCCCTCTCAACCCCATTCTCCTGCCTTCCCCCCATAACCCCTGACACCCGCACTAATCAAGAATCTATCTATCTCTGCCTTAAATATATCCACTGACTTGTGGCCTCCACAGCCCTCTGGGGCAACGAATTCCACAGATTCACCACCCTCTGACTGAAGAAATTCCTCCTCATCTCCTTCCTCAGGATTAATGGACGTTTTTTTCCGGCAAAGGGATGTGAAGGAATTTCTCTAGCCAGAGGGCGGTGAATCTGTGGAATTCTTTGCCACAGACGGCTGTGGAGGCCACAAGTCAGTGGATATTTTTAAGGCAGAGATAGATAGATTCTTGATTAGTACGGGTGTCAGGGGTTTATGGGGAGATTGCTACCTGGTGGTGTGTTATAAAGGAACGAAAAAGCATCGTACATTATTCCTTGTTGAACAAAGTGAATTGAAAGTGGATCCATTTAGTCCACAGAGGGGTTTAATGCACCAGCTGGAGTGTGTTGGCACCTTATGGGACTGGTGGTGGGCGCAGGTTGTTGATGCAGTCACTAGCGGAAGAAGGAATATTCTGAGCGAGTGCATGAGACATCTTTGATTTAGACAAGAACATAAAAACATAGACAATAGGTGCAGGAGTAGAGGCCATTCGGCCCTTCGAGCCTGCACCGCCATTCAATATGATCATGGCTGATCATCCACAATCAGTATCCCGTACCTGCCTTCTCTCCATACCCCCTGATCCCTTTAGCCACAAGGGCCACATCTAACTCCCTCTTAAATATAGCCAATGAACTGTGGCCTCAACTACCTTCTGTGGCAGAGAATTCCACAGATTCAGTGTGAAAAATGTTTTTCTCATCTCAGTCCTAAAAGATTTCCCCCTTATCCTTAAACTGTGACCCCTTGTTCTGGACTTCCCCAACATCGGGAACAATCTTCCTGCATCTAGCCTGTCCAACCCCTTAAAGAATTTTGTAAGTTTCTATAAGATCCCCCCTCAATCTTCTAAATTCTAGCGAGTACAAGCCGAGTCTATCCAGTCTTTCTTCATATGAAAGTCCTGGCATCCCAGGAATCAGTCTGGTGAACCTTCTCTGTACTCCCTCTATGGCAAATGCTGGGGAAACTCAGCGGGTGAGGCAGCATCTATGGAGAGACGGGATTGGCGATGTTTCGGGTCGAGACCCTTCTTCAGACTGATGTCGGAGGTGGGGGGTGTGGATGCCGCCCTTGTGTTCTGGGTTTTAGAATTAATCTGGCCACTTGCTTGCTTTGGGGAAGAGATGGGGCTTTGTTTATGATATTGGTGCACAGTTTCATGATGAATGTGTTTGTGTTCCCAAATCCCGTTGCTTTTCTCTCCCCCACCTAGTTTCAATTTTCAAAAACAAGACTTTTCTTAGAAAATGTTCCTTCACAATTACATATTCTGTCAATCACTCGTCCATTTGACAAGATCCTTAATATTTGCTTTTGATTTGTGCTGCCCACCGCAGTGTTTAATCAAGAGATACAGCACGGAAACAGGCCCTTCGGCCCATCTAGTCCCCGCCGACCATCGATCGCCCGTTCACACTAGTTCTACGGTGTCCCATTTTCTCATCCACTCCCTACGCACTAGGTGGCATTTTACAGAGGGTTCGATAAACCTACAAACACGCTCGTCTTTGGGATGTGGGAGGAAACCGGAGCAGCCGAGGAAAATCCACACGGCCACAGGGGGAGCGTTTAAACTCCACAAAGGCAGCATCCCAGGTCAGGATGGAAACTGGGTCTCTGGCTCTGCGAGGCAGCAGCTCTACCCGCTGCACCACCACCCTGTTGATGAACCTTGATGATGCCACAGATGTGGACATCTTTGATTCCAACATCTAAACCATTATGTGTCGGAAGGAACTGCAGGTGCTGGTTTACACAGAAGATGGACACAAATGCTGGAGTAACTCAGCGGGACAGGCAGCATCTCCAGAGTGAAGGAATGGGTAAGGTTACGGGTCGAGACCCTTCTTCAGACTAAATCAGACTGCTTTCTAAATCATTACTCTGGCTTATAGAAAAATGGAAACATAGACAATAGGTGCAGGAGGAGGCCATTCGGCCCTTCGAGCCAGCACTGCCATTCAATATGATCATGGCTGATCATCCACAACTCATACTCCGTTCCTGCTTACTCCCCATATCCCTTGATTCCATTAGCCCCAAGAGCTAGATTGTGGTCAATGGGCAGGTGGCTATAGACCAGCAGGGAAAGGTAGACACTCCCGCCCCCACCAGTCTCGGGCAGATGGGGCCCATCCATCAGCCTGGGAAGGCAGTCCATCGAGGAGAGGGGAAACTCTGGTTTAAAACCTCCACTGCCTTGTGGCCATATCCAGTCATGGAAAAGGCTCCAGGAGTCAACCTCAAGAAGATCCAGAGTCTGAGCCCCGAATGCAGTTTGTCGTTGTCTACAACCTCGCTCTGGCAGCTCCTGTGACAGCGCTGGTGCCAAACTGTAACGGCCCTGCTGTTCCTTTGGATCGATCAGCGATGTGGAGAGGGGGGGGACGTGCTGCATGGGCAACAGCCTGTCCTCCATATGACATCGATCATATGGAGGACAGACATTCAATGACCAGGATGGTCATGCCATGGTCAGTCATGACCGAGAGGGGCCTTCTACAAGAGCTATATCTAACTTATGAACAATAGTGGCCTTATAGAAACATAGACAATAGGTGCAGGAGTAGAGGCCATTCGGCCCTTCGAGCCTGCACCGCCATTCAATATGATAATGGCTGATCATCCAACTCTGTATCCTGTACCTGCCTTCTCTCCAGACCCCCTGATCCCTTTAGCCACAAGGGCCACATCTAACTCCCTCTTAAATATAGCCTGGCCTCAACTACCTTCTGTGGCAGAGAATTCCAGAGATTCACCACCCCCTGCGTGAAAAATGTTTTTCTCATCTCGGTCCTAAAAGATTTCCCCCTTATCCTTAAACTGTGACCCCTTGTTCTGGACTTCCCCAACATCGGGAACAATCTTCCTGCATCTAGCCTGTACAACCCCTTAAGAATTGTGTACGTTTCTATAAGATCCTTCCCTCAATCTTCTAAATTCTAGCGAGTACAAGCCGAGTCTATCCAGTCTTTCTTCATATGAAAGTCCTGCCATCCCAGGAATCAGTCTGGTGAACCTTCTCTGTACTCCCTCTATGGCAAGGATAAATTATCATTTATCCCTGTCAGTCTGTCCGAGTGATTGTCTTGCTAACGCTGGCCATCCATCCATCCAGGAAGCTGCCTCCTGACTCCATGTACTCCGATCTTGCTTATTAATGCATGACGCCCCGTCTAACAGACAACATTTTGGAAACAGAGATATATTACCCTTGTCAACATTATCCGAGTCGAAGGGTTACTCACCCTTCAAAACATTTAGCATGCCCACTGAAGCAAGAATTTCCTTTGTGAAATCCATGTTTTTTTTTAATGACATCTTTTAATGTTTGTCTTCTGGATGCTATTGTAATTCCAGTCTGAATAAGGGTTTCACCCCGAAACATTATCTGTCCATTCACTCCACAGATGCTGCCTGACCCCTTGAGTTCCTCCAGCACTTTGTGTTTTTTCTCCACAGATTCCAGCATCTGCAGTTCCTTATCATATTTCCTCCCCTTTTAGTCAAGTCAAGTCCAGTCACTTTTATTTCTCGAGCACATTTAAAAAACAACTCTCATTGACCAAAGTGCTTTACATTGGCGGAGTTACTAACGTTACACAACATTGGTTCACAGATTAAATACAAACATCACTACATTCATATAGCCCTCCCTCAGAGGACATCAAGAAAGACTTGAGAGTTAAGCCCCTGTCCCACTTAGGAAACCTGAACGGAAACCTCTGGAGACTTTGCGCCCCACCCAAGGTTTCCGTGCGGTTCCCGGAGGTTGCAGGCGGTTACCGGAGGTTGCAGGCGGTTGCCGGAGGTTGCAGGCGGTTGCCGGAGGTTGCAGGTAGTGGAAGCAGGTAGGGAGACTGACAAAAACCTCCAGGAACCGCACGGAAACCTTGGGTGGGGCGCAAAGTCTCCAGAGGTTTCCGTTCAGGTTTCCTAAGTGGGACAGGGGCATAAGTGGGACAGGGGCATTAAGATGAGTTTTAAGTCTCGACTTAAAGGAGTCGATGGAGGGGGCAGTTCTGATGGGAAGAAGGATGCTGTTGTCCCACAGTCTAGGTGGGCCACTGAATATGTTATGAAACTTAAAAACATACATATTGGCCATCTAGGGAGCAATAGTGGCGCAGCAGTAGAGTTGCTGCCTCACAGCGCCAGAGACCTGGGTTCATTCCTGACTACTGCCTGTGTGGAGTTTGCACGTTCTCCCCATGACCACGTGGGTTTACTCCAGGTGTCCCGGTTTCCTCCCACACTCCAAAGACGTGCAGGTTTGTAGGTTAATTGGCTTCTGTATAATGTCCCTAGAGCGTAGGATAGAACTAGTGTACGGGCGATCGCTGGTCGGCGTGAACTCTGTGGTCTGAAGGGTCTGTGTACTCACTGTATCTCTAAACTAAAACCAAAATCTGTCAACCTCTGGCACCATAACGTTCGTTAATGAATTACTGAATATGTACCATGGTGCCAACACTATTTCCCCTTAAGAATGCGTAGATGTATTCCACCTGCATCAGTGTTAGTCCCTGAGTTACCTAACTGAAAATAGTTCTATTTCTATTTAATCTCATCTTCCAAAGTCCACTGGCTCCTTCTCCATGGTAATTACTGATGTGAATTCATTATTTAATATTTCTTTCATTTTGTTTATGTGCCAACAGTTTTATCCTGACACTCCTCGCACTTTTCTTCAGTTTAATTTTTGTGCCTGAAAACATTCCACTCATTTGGTTCCCAATAATTTTATTTCTTTATTCCTCTTGGCCATGATAAATAGTTTCCAATTGTCTGCCGTTTCTTCCTATTCCCTTCAGTCTTGCTCTCCCCATTTGCTTGTAATCAGTTAATTTCCTTCGTATTAATTTCTCTCTCCTGTGCATTCATTCTTCCACAAACCCTCCCTTGAAATTAGTTTGTTTTAGGTTTTAGAAGAATATTCTCAATAACTCAAAGGTAGACAAAAATGCTGGAGAAACTCAGCGGGTGAGACAACGTTTCGGGTCTTGATCCTTCTTCTTGCCAGAGAGGGAGTACAGAGAAGGTTCACCAGACTGATTCCTGGGATGGCAGGACTTTCATATGAAGAAAGACTGGATAGACTCGGCTTGTACTCGCTAGAATTCAGAAGATTGAGGGGGGATCTTATAGAAACTTACAAAATTCTTAAGGGGTTGGACAGGCTAGATGCAGGAAGATTGTTCCCGATGTTGGGGAAGTGCAGAACAAGGGGTCACAGTTTAAGGATAAGGGGGAAGTCTTTTAGGACCGAGATGAGAAAATCATTTTTTACACAGAGAGTGGTGAATCTGTGGAATTCTCTGCCACAGAAGGTAGTTGAGGCCACAGTTCATTGGCTATATTTAAGAGGGAGTTAGATGTGGCCCTTGTGGCGAAAGGGATCAGGGGGTATGGAGAGAAGGCAGGGATGGGATACTGAGTTGGATGATCAGCCATGATCATATCGAATGGCGGTGCAGGCTCGAAGGGCCGAATGGCCTACTCCTGCACCTATTTTCTATGTTTCTATGTTTCTCAATAACGCAGGTCCTCAAGTCTAGGAAATACATTGGTGCATATCTTTCTTGGGAGAAATACAGCAGGGAAACAGGCCCTTCGGCCCACCGAGTCCACGCTGACCATCGATCACCCGTTCTATGTTATCCCACTTGCTTATCCACACGCTACACACTAGGGGGCAATTTACAGAGGGCAATTAACCTGCAAACCGGCACGTCTTTGGGGTGTGGGAGGAAAAACGAACAACCCAGAGGAGACTAATGTGGTCACAGGAAGAAAGTGCAAACTCCACAAAGACAGCACCCATGCTCAGGATCGAACCCGGGTCTTCAGAGTGGTGAGGGGGCAGCTCTACCAGTTGTTCCACTGCGCCATCCTGAATTGAGAAATCATCCAGCTTTTCCATTGTCAAATCACAATAAACACAATAGCAGCTGTACGTTCTATTTTTGCATTCAAAATTTTCATTCAAATCAGTCCAAACCCATATCAGACCAAAGCCTACATTTTCCTTCCACAGACGCTGCCTGACCCACTGAGTTACTCCAGCACTTTGTCTTTTGCTCAAGATTCCAGCACCTGCATAGGGTTCTGGTGAGACCACATCTGGAGTATTGTGTACAGTTTTGGTAATTTGAGGAAGGACATCCTTGTGATTGAGGCAGTGCAGCCTAGGTTCACGAGATTGATCCCTGGGATGGTGGGCCTGTCATATGAGGAAAGATTGAAAAGACTAGGCTTGTATTCACTGGAGTTTAGAAGGATGAGGGGGTATCTTATAGAAACATATAAAATTATAAAAGGACTGGACAAGTTAGATGCAGGAAAAATGTTCCCAAATGTTGGGCGAGTCCAGAACCAGGGGCCACACAGTCTTAGAATAAAGGGGAGGCCATTTAAGACTGAGGCGAGAAAAAACTTTTTCACCGAGAGAGTTGTGAATTTGTGGAATTCCCTGCCACAGAGGGCAGTGGAGTCCAAGTCACTGGATGGATTTAAGAGAGAGTTAGATAGAGCTCTAGGGGCTAGTGGAGTCAAGGGATATGGGGAGAAGGCAGGCTCAGGTTATTGATAGGGGACGATCAGCCATGATCACAATGAATGGCGGTGCTGGCTCAAAGGGCCGAATGGCCTCTTCCTGCACCTATTTTCTATGCAGTTCCTTGGCTATTGAGCACTACCTTATATTGTGCTCATTATTACCTCGATGCTCCCCAGATAATATTCTCCAGTTTATATTCCCCATTCCTAGGCCCACTAACAAATGCTCCCTCTTTGGGGAACTTGACATCCAGTACATGCATGGCAGGAACACAATCCTTTTAGTTTGGTTAAGTTTAGAGATACAGCGCAGAAACAGGCCCTTCGGCCCACCAAGCGAACCCCGCACACTAATACTATCCTACACAGGCGAGGGACAATTTACATTTAGACTAAGCCAATTAACCTACAAACCTGTGCGACTTTGGAGTGTGGGAGGAAACAGAAGATCTTGGAGGAAATCCACGCAGGTCACAAGGGGAGAACGTACAAACTCCGTACAGACAGCACCTGTAGTCAGGATGGAACCCGGGTCTCTGGCATAGTAATGCCCCTGTCCCACTTAGGAAACCTGAACGGAAACCTCTGGAGACTTTGCGCCCCACCCAAGGTTTCCGTGCGGTTCCCGGAGGTTTTTGTCAGTCTCCCTACCTGCTTCCACTACCTGCAACCTCCGGCAACCACCTGCAACCTCCGGGAACCGCACGGAAACCTTGGGTGGGGCGCAAAGTCTCCAGAGGTTTCCGTTCAGGTATCCTAAGTGGGACAGGGGCATTAAGGTAGCAACTCTACCGCTTTATATATTTTTTTCCAGCATTTATTTTACTGATTAATTTGCAGGAGTTAAAGTTCTCATGAATATTATTTGATGCTAATCACTTATTTCTCTTCCCAGCTCGTACATTCCCTGCCTACCTCCCTTCACCGTTTTATATAGATTATTCCTTTGAGCTTGATTGATCCTTTTAATTTCTTATCTTTTTCTGTGTGGATTCTATTTCTGTTGTACTTCTTGCTGTCATCACCTCTATTAAGCACACCCACGCATGCAGCCTTTGTTTCTTCTCTTTCTTCTATAAATAGGGGTCACGGTGGCGCAGCGGGTAGTGCTGCTGCCTCACCGCGCCAGAGACCCGGGTTCCATCCTGACTACGGGTGCTGTCTGTACGGAGTTTGTGCATTCTCCCCGTGACCTGCGTGGGTTTTCCCCGGGCGCTCCGGTCTCCTCCCACACTCCACAGAGAGTGGTGAATCTGTGGAACTCTCTGCCACAGAAGGTAGTTGAGGCCACACAGTTCATTGGCTATATTTAAGAGGGAGTTAGATGTGGCCCTTGTGGCTAAAGGGATCAGGGGGTATGGAGAGAAGGCAGGTACAGGATACTGAGTTGGATGATCAGCCATGATCATATTGAATGGCGGTGCAGGCTCGAAGGGCCGAATGGCCTCTACTCCTGCACCTATATTCTATGTTTCTATGTTTCCAAAGATATACAGGTTTGCAGGTTTAATTGGCTTGGTAAATTGTACAAAATCGTGTTAGTAGGTTAGTGTTAGGGGTGGACATTAGTTAGCATTGACTCTGTGGGCCGAAGGGCCTGTTTCTGCTCTGCATCACTAATGTCTAAAAATGTTATACTTCAATACTGAATTCAATAGACAATAGACAATAGGTGCAGGAGTAGGCCATTTGGCTCCTCGAGCCAGCACCACCATTCAATGTGATCATGGCTGATCATCCCCTTATTTTCCAAAACATACAGGTTTTTAATGCATTTTTTATGCATTAAAAAAAAATGCATTAGTAGCTGAGGCACTAATCCTCAACAGGTCAGGCAGCATCTCTGGAGAGAAGGAATGGGTGACGTTTTGGGTGGAGACCCTTCCTCAGACTGATGAATTGATGTTCACTGCTGGGGAACTGAACTGCACTCCCAACCCATCATCTCCACTGCCATCACTCAAGTACCTTATGGATGATACACAAAAAGGCTGGAGAAACTCAGCGGGTGCAGCAGCATCAATGGAGCAAAGGAAATAGGCAACATTTCTGCCCGAAACGTTGCCTATTTCCTTCGCTCCATAAATGCTACACCATAGACAAAAATGCTGGAGAAACTCAGCGGGTGCAGCAGCATCTATGGAGCGAAGGAAATAGGAAACGTTTCGGGTCGAAACCCGGAAGGGTTTCGGCCCGAAACGTTGCCTATTTCCAGAAGGGTTTCGACCCGAAACATTGCCTATTTCCTTCGCTCCATAGATGCTGCTGCACCCGCTGAGTTTCTCCAGCACTTTTGTCTATGGTGGCACAGGGGCAGAGTGGCGTTGGAGACCCGGACTCGATCCTGACAATGGGCCCTGGCAACATCTCCATAAATCTTCTCTGCGCCCTTTCCAGCTTGACGACATCTTCCCTATAACATGCTGCCCAAAAACTGAACACAACACTCTAAATGTGGCCTCACCAATATCTTGTACAATTTCAACCCCGCATTTTTAAACTTCAAATTTTAAACTGTGTCATTGATCCATAAACCATCCCTTAGAAACATAGAAACATAGACAATAGGTGCAGGAGTAGAGGCCATTCGGCCCTTCGAGCCTGCACCGCCATTCAATATGATCATGGCTGATCATCCAACTCAGTATCCTGTACCTGCCTTCTCTCCATACCCCCTGATCCCTTTAGCCACAAGGGCCACATCTAACTCCCTCTTAAATATAGCCAATGAACTGTGTGGCCTCAACTACCTTCTGTGGCAGGGAATTCCACAGATTCACCACTCTCTGTGTGAAAAATATTTCCCTCATCTCGGTCCTAAAAGATTTCCCCCTTATCCTTAAACTGTGACCCCTAGTTCTGGACTTCCCCAACATCGGGAACAATCTTCCTGCATCTAGCCTGTCCAACCCCTTAAGAATTTTATAAGTTTCTATAAGATCCCCCCTCAATCTTCTGAATTCTAGCGAGTACAAGCCGAGTCTATCCAGTCTTTCTTCATATGAAGGTCCTGACATCCCAGGACTTTCATATGAAGAACCACCTTATCTCACCGCTGGATGTTGTTAAAGTGGCTTTGACATCTGTTCTAATTCTGCCACACTTCTCCGTCATCACAGCTCTCTCCCTCTCCCTCTCTCTCTCACTCTCTCTCCACTTTCCTCTTAATCCTGCGTTATCCCTTGCTGCCTGATCAGAATGCTTCACGAAAGGCATCATTACGTCCCGTCATGCCCCAATAACACTTCAATAGCAACTGTGCAAATCGCACAGCGTCCTGTCACCAAAACATCATCTCTTGCAGAGACACTAATCCCCCTGATCTCCATCCCGACCTTGGTCTTTGTATGTGAGCTGTAGGTTCGGCGCTGAATCCCGATCCGGTCCACATTGTTGCTGGCTGTTCACAATTATGGACATTCTTGCCATAGAGGGAGCACAGAGAAGGTTCACCAGACTGATTCCTGGGATGTCAGGACTTTCATACGAAGAAAGACTGGATAGACTCGGCTTGTACTCGCTAGAATTTAGAAGATTGAGGGGGGATCTTATAGAAACTTACAAAATTCTTAAGGGGTTGGACAGGCTAGATGCAGGAAGATTGTTCCCGATGTTGGGGAAGTCCAGAACAAGGGGTCACACAGTTTAAGGATAAGGGGGAAATATTTTAGGACCGAGATGAGAAAAACATTTTTCACACAGAGAGTGGTGAATCTGTGGAATGTGGAAGGTAGTTGAGGCCACAGTTCATTGGCTATATTTAAGAGGGAGTTAGATGTGGCCCTTGTGGCTAAAGGGATCAGGGGGTATGGAGAGAAGGCAGGTATAGGATATTGAGTTGGATGATCAGCCATGATCATATTGAATGGCGGTGCAGGCTCGAAGGGCCGAATGGCCTCTACTCCTGCACCTATTGTCTATTGACGTCACCACGGTCCTTTGACCAAAGGTTTGAAATTAAAACATGGGGAAACGCAAAGGTTTTGTCAATGAACTCGGTTATAGAGAATGTATTAGAGAGAGGGGGAATTAAAAGCAGAGGTGGTGTTGGGGTGAGAATTGGCTGAAGGCTCGCCCGCCAGTAGCAGCAAGGAGTCTTCAAGAGGCCAGTTTCATTCGCACCCGACCCCTCTAGTTTCTGTCAGTCACCCTCTGAGTTGCGGCCTCGCGGCGCCAGGGAC
The DNA here is from genome assembly GCF_010909765.2 of Amblyraja radiata. Lineage (NCBI taxonomy): Eukaryota > Metazoa > Chordata > Chondrichthyes > Rajiformes > Rajidae > Amblyraja > Amblyraja radiata. The sequence goes on along the minus strand of NW_022630778.1, from coordinate 40,129 downwards.
CCGAGTTCGATCCCGGCTACAGATGCTGCCTGTACGGAGTTTGCACGTTCTGCCCGTGATCCGGGGGGGGTTTCTCCGGGTGCTCCGGTTTACCCCCACACCCCAAGACGTGCGGGTTAGTTACTGGCCCCCCTGTACATCTTCCGTAGTGTGTGGTGGGGTGGAACTAGTGGTCGCTGGTCGGCGCGGACTCTGAGGGGCCGAAGGGCCTGTGTCTACTGTGTAGTTCTGAATTAAACCCTCACGTTCTCTCTCTCTCTGTGCCCTTTACTCGTGAACGCCGTGTCCTCTGCTACACATCCTCCCTTTGTCTACCCCACATTGTTGTACTCTAACCCCGTTTTCCCCACTCTCACTTCCCGCTCCCCCCTCTTTCTTTCCCTTCTGCCTCTCAGTTCATCTTTCTCTCTTCTTTCCATTCCCCAGTCTTCCTTCATGAATGCTCTCGTTCATTCCACTAATCCAGCTCTTTAATGATCCGCGCTTTCCCCGTCTCGGCGCCTGCATTTTGATTCAATCCTGCATCATCTCTCACTCCCCTGGCGGGCCCTGTTCATCTACAAACGAGCCCACAGTCTCCCCCTCCCCGCCTCCGTCTCTATCCATCCGTCTCGCAATAACAAATACATTAAACAATCTATTACCACAGAAGGAGGCCATTCGGCCCATCGTGCTCGGTCTCTAGAGAGAAGCAATTGGTTGCAGTCCACCTGTTCGAGGTTTGCAAGTGCAGGAAGGAACTGCAGATGCTGGTTTAAACCGAAGATAGACACACAGAGTGCTGGAGTAACTCAGCGGGACAGGCAGCGTCTCTGGAGAGAAGGAATGGGTGACGTTTCTTCAGTCTGAAGAAGGGTCTCGACCCGAAACGTCGCCCATTCCTCTCTCTCCCCGGAGATGCTGCCTGTCCCGCTGAGTTACTCCAGATTTTTCGTGTCTGTCTTCGGATTGTCCTTCAAAAATGTGGACAGAGACACACACACACACACACACACACACACACACACACACACACACACACACACACACACACACACACACACACACACACACACACACCCACACACACACACACAGAGACAGACACACACACACACAGACACACACACACACACACAGACACACACCCACACACACACAGACACACAGACACACACACATACACACACATACATACACACACACAGACACACACACAGACACACACACAGACACAGACACACACACAGACACATACACACACAGACACACACACAGACACACACACACACAGACACACACACAGACACAGACACACACACAGACACATACACACACAGACACACACACAGACACACACAGACACACACCCACACGCAGTCTCTGGAGAACATGGACAGGTGACCTCTCGGGTCAGAACCCTTCTTCAGACCTATCCACGTTCTCCACAGAGATGCACCACTTTAGACAATAGCCAATAGACGCAGGAGTGGGCCACTCGGCCCTTCGAGCCAGCACCGTGACTTTGTATTTATCTTTGGTGGATCTGCAGTTCTTTGTATCTCCGCCTTGTGCCTCCAATTCATATTTTTTTGCCAAGCCGCTACTGAACCTTCTTCCATTTTTCTTGCACCGACCAGCAATTTGATTTGCACCGTGTCTGTCACACAGTCTCTCTCTGTTTCTCTTTGTTCCTGGACCCCCCCCCCCCCCTCTCCTCCCCAACCCCAGCCCCCACGCAGACCACTCACCCTCTCCGCGCTCCTGCCGCTCTCTGGTGAAGGTCCTCTTGTGTATTCCGAGTGCCTCCATCACCTCCTCGTATCCACTGATCCTTCGCTGCGAGAGGGGCCGGCACACGGCGCCGAAGCATCCCCCCCCCCTCTCTCTCTCCCTCTCCTCGTCCACTCTCCCCCTCCCCGGCCAAGAGCAGTGTTGAGGCAAACAATGAGACGATTCAAGAACAGGAACCCGGGGAATAAACCACTCAATCAGCCAGCCAGGCCTCGGCTAGATCTCTCCCCGTTCTCGCAGCGTCCAATTTCCATTTTCCTCTCCAGCTTCTGGAGATGGGCAGTGAGGAATGGTCTCGCTCGCTCTCTCCCTCCCCACCAGATATTGTGGTATATTTTCCTTCAATCTTCACCGGCCTTTCTCTCCGTCTCTCTTCTCTCTCGATTCCTTTCTCCGGCTCCCCTCCCCTCCCCTCCCCTGCAGCGGGACCCCCTATTCAACGTGGCTCGATCTGCCAGCCCTTTGTTAATGGAATAATCTCCCCTTTGTCGAGTTATTAAGATTTCAAGTCACACAGCAGTGCGGGCATTCCACGAACTGCAACACTGCCTTTTCTTCCTTTGGTCCTGCCGATTTTTCCCATCTATGCCTTTGCTCCCCTCTCTCGCCCCCCCTCTCTTCCTCTCTCCCCTCTCTCACTCCCTCTCTCCCCTCTCTCACTCCCTCTCTCCCCTCTCTTACACCCCCTCTCTCCCCCCTCTCTTTCTCTAGCCCCCCTCTCTTCCTCTCTCCCTCCCCGCCTCTATCTCCCTCTCCCACCCTCTCTTTCTCTAGCCCCCCTCTTGCCCTCTCCCCCCCCCCTCTCCCCCCCTCTCTCTCTCCCCCGCTCTCTCTTTTCCCCCCTCTTCTCCCCCTCATCTCTCTCTCTCTCTCTCCCTCCCCCTCTCAGTCTCTTCTCCCCCCCTCTATCTCCCTCTCTCCCCCCCTCTCATTCTCTCCCTCTCTCTCCCCCTCTCTCTCTCCCCCTCTCTTCCCCCCCCTCTCTCTCTCTCTCCCTCTCTCTCCCCCCTCTCTCTCCCCCCCCTCCCTAAATCAACGCTCCCAGGTCGCAGTCGGCAGACACACAATCCATTCCCTTCACCTCTCCTCTCCTCTCTCCTCTCCTCCCCCCCCGCCTTTAACCTTCAATTGGAACCCCGCTTGCGTCCCAGTAACAGGTAGACACCGTCTCTCCTCCTTGTCCCTCTGTTCTACATCCAAACCAATCCAACCTGGAAAGCTGGAGAGAAAAAAGGGAGTGTTTAAAAAAATAATCTTTCTGGATGTCTGACTCGCGATGGATCAGCTACATTTTTTCTCCAAGGGGAAACAATTGTGTGGCCTCTTCGATCGGGCGAGACTGAGGAAGGGGGTTCCTTTCTCTCTGAGCCTCGAATCAATGTGTGTGTGTCTCTCTCTCTCTCTAACGTTCGCTCATTATTTTCCCCCTCTCATATCAATACATGAAATCCAATGATATCATTCCAGCCCACCGTTTTCCCGGACACTGGCCAATGGGATGAGCAGGGTGGTGGATATGAGACACATGTCCTTCCCTCCACGGCGACACCTTCTTCTAACCTCCCACCTTTTTAATGGAAAGCAATAATTTAAACCAAAAGAACAATACAACCCTCTCCCCCCCCGCCTCACATCCTTGCCTTGCGAAGCGAGCTCATTCTCTCTCAGCCCCGCTTGTATTCCCCGTCAATCCCAGCTACTGACGGCCCAATCTCAACGCCACAAGCGCTGAAAGAGCTGCCTCCATCGCACAAAGATACTGTGTAGGAAGGGACTGCAGTAGGGAAACATAGACAACAGGTGCAGGAGTAGGCCATTCGGCCCTTCGAGCCAGCACCGCCATTCAATATGATCATGACTGATCATCCACAATCCCGTTCCTGCCTTCTCCCCCATATCCCTTGGTTCCGTTAGCCCCAAGAGCTAAATCTTAACTTCGGAGAAGGCAGGAACGGGGTACTGATTGGGGATGATCAGCCATGATCACATTGAATGGCGGTGCTGGCTCGAAGGGCCGAATGGCCTACTCCTGCACCTATTGTCTATAACTCTCTCTTGAAAACATCCAGTGAATCGGCCTCCACTGCCTTCTGTGGCAGAGAATTCCACAGATTCACAACTCTCTGGGTGAAGAAGTTTCCTTCCCCATCTCAGTCCTAAATGGCCGACCCATTATTCTTAAAAGGAACTGCGTTGTATCTCTAAAATCTAAAATAAAAACGTCACCCCATTGAATGGTACTTAAGCAAGTACATTGCGACAAGGACTCGGGTATATTTGGACGGGGAACCCGATCATTAGATTAGGAAGGAACTGCAGATGCCGGTTTGAACTGAAGATAGACACAAAATGCTGGAGTAACTCAGCGGGACAGGCAGCATCTGTGGAGAGAAGGGATGGGTGATGTTTCAGGTCGAGACCCTTCTTCAGATCCAGCATTTATCATTGGTGTAAATGCTATCTGCATTGTACATCACCATGGATCTCACAAGGCATGTTGACCCTTATTGAACATGACCCAGAGGTATTAGACACAAGGAACTGCAGATGCGGGAATCTTGAGCAAAAAGAATATCCTCTTCACATTCACTCGGCCCAGCCCCGGATATTTATTAGATATTACAACATTGTGATGGGGTTTAGAGAGAGTAAAATAAGGAGAATGTTTCCATCATCAAAGGGCTAAATCAGAAATGGCACAGTGGTGCAGCGTGCAGAGTTGCTGCCTCACATAGAAACATAGAAACATAGAAAATAGGGGCAGGAGGAGGCCATTCGGCCCTTCGAGCCAGCCATGGCTGATCATCCCCAATCAATAACCCGTGCCTGCCTTCTCCCCATATCTCTTGACTCCACTAGCCCCTAGAGCTCTATCTAACTCTCTCTTAAATCTACCCAGTGACTTGGCCTCCACTGCCCTCTGTGGCAGGGAATTCCACAAATTCACAACTCTCTGGGTGAAAAAGTTTTTTCTCACCTCAGTCTTAAATGGCCTCCCCTTTATTCTAAGACTGTGTGGCCCCTGGTTCTGGACTCGCCCCAACATTGGGAACATTTTTCCTGCATCTAGCTTGTCCAGTCCTTTTATAACAGTGCCAGAGACCCAGGTTAGATCCGAGCCTCGGGTGCTGTCTGTGCGTGTGTGGAGTTCGCACGTTCTCACTGCCTCCGCATTGGTTCCCACCATGTGCTCCAGTTTCCTCCCACATCCCAAAGACGTGCGGGTTTACGGGTTAATTGGCCTCTGGAAATTGCCCCTAGTGTGTCAGGAGTGGATGAGAAAATGGGATCTAGACAATAGACAAGTCTGAAGAAGGGTCTCGACCCGAAACGTCGCCTATCCCTTCGCTCCATAGATGCTGCCTCACCCGCTGAGTTTCTCCAGCATTTTTTGTCTACCTTCGATTTTTCCAGCATCTGCAGTTCTTTCTCACACACAGACAATAGTCTATTGTCGATGAAGTGGGATTACATGGAACTGGTGTGATCGCTGGTTAGTGTGGGCTCGGTGGGCCGAAGGGCCTGTTCCCCCACCACACTCCATCCATCATGCCTTCATGAATACTTACTGTTCAAACACTAACTTTCCTCGTATCTTGGAGAGCGATCCCAAGAGTTCTCCGCACATTCTCAATTCAAGGAGGCTCACACCATTAAAACAAGATTCTGTTTCTCTCTGCTCTCGACCAAAATTGACAACCTCACATTTCACTCATCCTTCAGCAGCTTCCCCCCCCCCACCCCCCGCACTATTAACCTACTTCCCTCTCTTGCAAACTCAGCCTTCTTTGCATTTTATAGAACAGTGTAGGAAAGAACTGCAGATGCTGGTTTAAATTGAACATAGACACAAAAAATACTGGGGTAGCTCAGCGGGACAGGCAGCATCTCTGGAGAGAAGGAATGGGCGACGTTTCAGGTCGAGACACTTCTTCAATCTGAAGATCAGTCTGAAGAAAGGTCTTGATATCACCCATTCCTTCTCTCCAGAGATGCTGCCTGTCCCGCTGAGTTACTCCAGCATTTTGTGTCTATCTCCGGTGTAAACCAGCATCTGCAGTTCCTTCCTATCCGTAGAACAGTAACTACACAGGGACAGGCCCTTCTCCAATGCCTTTGGTTCTGTGCAGCCTAGGTGAGCTTTGCTATAAGATTGGCCCAGGTTGCATGTAAAACAAAGCATTTCACTGTCCCTGGGTACATGTGGAATAAAGTGTCATTGAATCTGTATTGAATTCATAGTTGAGATTTTGTGTTGTGCTGTGTTCAAAAGTCTGATAGATGCTGGGAAGAAGCTGTTCCTGAAGCTGGAGGTCACAGTTTTCAGGCTCCTGTACCTTCCTCCCGATGGTAGCAGCGAGATGAGAGCGTGGCCAGGGTGGGTGTGGGTCTCTGATGATAATAGTTGACCTTTGAGGGCGGCAGTGTGTTCTGTAGGTCCCTTCGATGGTGGGGTGGTCAGTACTGTGATGGACCGGGCAGTGTCCACCACTCCCTGGGCGTTACTGAATGTACTCAAGGCAGAGCAAGTTTTCTGATGACAAGTGGAGAGAAGATGGAACAGGCAGAAGAGTTGGCCTAAGGCCAAGATCAGATCAACTGCGATCCATCAAATGGCAGAAGAGAGGGCCAACTCCTGGACAGGTGATTAATGCTGGCCTTGCTAACTCTGCCCACCTCCCATAGATGTTGTGTATGTGCCAAATATTCCCAGATATCTCCGGTAGTTCTAACCAAAGAATATTATTTGGTGCGGTGTCGCAGAGCAGACACAGGTGAGGCAATGGAACCTCCGTCAGCTCTGCTTAAAGGGAGGAGAAGGATGTATTTGCTTGTGTTAGCGATCACACCCTCAAGGTGCCATTACTGCCCCAGAGAATCCCGTTGTTGCCCTTGAGGGTCCCATTACTGTCTGGTTGACTTGGGGCAGGTAATGGCCATAATATCTCAGTAAGACGTTGCTGTAGTCTCCTGGGGGCGAGTGCCTATTGCGGGAATATCGAAGCAAAGACAGGCAAAAGCTCTAAGAAAGAAAATCAAAGCAGAACTCTTCTAAACTGGTGTGAAGTTATTCTCCTTCACACCAGATTCAGAAACGGTTTCGGCCCATTGTTTACAAGCGACTCGCATCGGCTAGGGTATAATCCTGATCTTCCAACCTACCTCATTGCCTACTTTGCATTTTTTTAACCTGCACTTTCTCTGTATTTGTAACACTGTAACACTATAATTTGCACTCTGGCATCTTAGTCTTTGCACTATCTTTAGACATTAGACTTATGGGAGACGGCGTGGAAAGTGGCCCTTCGGCCCATCGAGTCCGCGCCGACCAACGATTAGCCTCTACACTAACTTACACACACACACACACACACACACACGCACGCACGCACGCACGCACGCACACACGCACACGCACACGCACACGCACACGCACACGCACACGCGCACACACACACACACACACACACACACACACACACACACACACACACACACACACACACACACACACACACACACACACGGGACAAGTTTTACAACTTGCTGAAGACAATTAACCTAATAACCTGTACATCTTTGGTGTGTGGGAGGAAACCAGTGGCTGAATGGGAGAAGCCAGAGGGTAATGGTGGATGGCTGTTTGTCAGGTTGGAGGCCGGTGACTAGTGGGGTGCCTCAGGGATCTGTGTTGGGTCCTTTGTTGTTTGTCATGTACATCAATGATCTGGATGAAGGGGTGGTAAATTGGATTAGTAAGTATGCAGATGATACCAAGATAGGGGGTGTTGTGGATAATGAAGAGGATTTCCAAAGTCTACAGAGTGATTTAGGCCATTTGGAAAAATGGGCTGAAAGATGGCAGATGGAGTTTAATGCTGATAAATGTGAGGTGTTACACCTTGGCAGGACAAATCAAAATAGGACGTACATGGTAAATGGTAGGGAATTGAAGAATACAGTTGAACAGAGGGATCTGGGAATAACTGTGCATGGTTCCTTGAAGGTGGAATCTCATATAGATAGGGTGGTAAAGAAAGCTTTTGGTATGCTAGCCTTTATAAATCAGAGCATTGAATATAGAAGCTGGGATGTAATGTTAAAATTGTACAAGGCATTGGTGAGACCAAATCTGGAGTATGGTGTACAATTTTGGTCGCCCAATTATAGGAAGGATGTCAACAAAATAGAGAGAGTACAGAGGAAATTTACTAGAATGTTGCCTGGGTTTCAACAACTAAGTTACAGAGAAAGGTTGAATAAGTTAGGGCTTTATTCTCTGGAGCGCAGAAGGTTAAGGGGGGGACTTGATAGAGGTCTTTAAAATGATGAGAGGGATAGACAGAGTTGACGTGGACAAGCTTTTCCCTTTGAGAATAGGGAAGATTCAAACAAGAGGACATGACTTCAGAATTAAGGGATAGAAGTTTAGAGGTAACATGAGGGGGAACTTCTTTACTCAGAGAGTGGTAGCGGTGTGGAATGAGCTTCCAGTGGAAGTGGTGGCGGCAGGTTCGTTGGTATCATTTAAGAATAAATTGGATAGGCATATGGATGAGAAGGGAATGGAGGGTTATGGTATGAGTGCAGGCAGGTGGGACTAAGGGGAAAAAGTTGTTCGGCACGGACTTGTAGGGCCGAGATGGCCTGTTTCCGTGCTGTAATTGTTATATGGTTATATGGTTAATCCGGAGCACCCGGAGAAATAATAAACCAATTTCATCATCCTATCGGCAGGAGTTATTATGGCAGTAAAATGTCATTTCCCCCAATCAACAAATCCCATCAGAACAGAATGAAACTCCTGCACTCCTGACATTCTGTGTTTGATGCTATTTAGTTTCTCCAATCAATGGTTAGCAGGTTAATCAGGGTCAACTCAAAGAAATAATTGGATATTTGTTTTAGCAACTGCGGGCTTAGATCATGCACACGCACTTTACAACTAATTGTCATGTTGGCAACACATTGGCCAATGTCTACACAACCAACACCAGTGTCTAAAATGATGTCCGTTGTGTCATGTTGGTCACACAACCTAATGTTCCCTGAAACACTAACCACATAAACATGTTACATTCATTTGAAGAGGCGGATGGAGCCTTGATTTAAGATCTCATAAGGTCATAAGGAATAGGAGTAGAATCAAGCCATTCGGCCCATCAAGTCTACTCCGCCATTCATTCATGGCTGATCTATCTCTCCCTCCTAACCCCATTCTCCTGCCTTCTCCCCATAACCTCTGACACCCGCACTAATCAAGAATCTCATCTCGATGTCAACACTTGACACCCAGACTGGGGTGTCTGAACAAGGGTCCCGACCCGAAACGTCACCTATCTATGTTCTCCACAGATGCTGCCTGACCCGCTGAGTTACTCCAGCACTCTGTGAAACGTCACCTATCCATGTTCTCCACAGATGCTGCCTGACCCACTGAGTTACTCCAGCACTCTGTGAAACGTCACCTATCCATGTTCTCCACAGATGCTGCCTGACCCACTGAGTTACTCCAGCACTCTGTGAAACGTCACCTATCCATGTTCTCCACAGATGCTGCCTGACCCGCTGAGTTACTCCAGCATTTTGTGTCTATCATCATAATGAACCAGCATCGTATCGGGCCGAAACTCTTCTGGAAATAGGCAACGTTTCGGGCCGAAACCCTTCCGGGTTTCGGCCCGAAACGTTGCCTATTTCCTTCACTCCGTAGATGCTGCCTGTCCCGCTGAGTTACTCCAGATTTTTGTGTCTATCTTCAGTTTAAAGCAAGATCTGCAGTTCCTTCCTACACATTTCAATTAGACTAAAACTGGGGATATATCACAACTTTTCTTTGCCAGTTTCTCAATGTTTCCTTCGCTCTGTGCATACAGGAATTGTTACAAGTCTTGGTACTTATAATTAGTAATTGCTGCTGCACACTTTGGTGCGATTGGCAACTCCGCAGTTTGATTATGAGAGGAACTATAATAGTTTGCTCAAAAGTGCAAATCGAGGGGCTGCAATGGTGCTATCCGTGTCTACGCCAGCTTTAGATTCAGCGCGGAAACAGGCCCTTCATCCCACCGAGTCCGTGCCGACCAAAGATCACACATAGATCAACTTTAGACTGTGCACGCCATACGCAAGAAGAACCCCATTCTCCTGCCTTCTCCCCATAGCCCCTGACACCCGCACTAATCAAGAATCTATCCATCTCTGCCTTAAATATATCCACTGACTTGTGGCCTGCACAGCCGTCTGTGGCAAAGAATTCCACAGATTCACCACCCTCTGGCTAAAGAAATTCCTCCTCATCTCCTTCCTAAAGGTACGTCCTTTTATTCCAAGGCTGTGCCCTCTGGTCCTAGACTCTCCCACTAGTGGGAACATCCTCTCCACATCCACTCTATCCAAGGCCTGTGCAGGGCGCTGCACACAAGATGCAACCCCGGGGCAGGCTTCAGCACCAAGGCTGTCTTTCATTCCGATGTACAGGAGCTCCGTGAAGAACAGAGAAAGCCTGAAGGTACACAAAATTGCTGGGGAAACTCAGCGGGTGCAGCAGCATCTATGGAGCGAAGGAAATAGGCGACGTTTCGGGCCAAAACCCTTCTTCAGACTGATGGGGGGTGGGGGGGGGAAAGAAAGAAGGAAAAGGGGAGGAGGAGGAGGAGCCCGAGGGCGGGCGGATGGGAGGGTGGGAGGAGACAGCTAGAGGGTTAAGGAAGGGGAGGAGACAGCAAGGGCTAGCAAAATTGGGAGAATTCAATGTTAATACCATAAGGACGCAAGGTCCCCAGACGGAATATGAGGTGCTGTTCCTCCAATTTCCGCTGTTGCTCACTCTGGCAATGGAGGAGACCCAGGACAGAGAGGTCGGATTGGGAATGGGAGGGGGAGTTGAAGTGCTGAGCCACCGGGAGGTCAGGTAGGTTATTGCGGACTGAGCGGAGGTGTTCGGCGAAACGATCGCCCAACCTACGCTTGGTCTCCCCGATGTAAATCAGCTGACATCTAGAGCAGCGGATGCAGTAGATGAGGTTGGAGGAGATACAAGTGAACCTTTGTCGCACCTGGAACGACTGCTTGGGACCTTGAATGGAGTCGAGGGGGGAGGTGAAGGGAAGGTGAAGGTGAAAGCCCGAGCCTAGTTTAAGACAGATTATTTATCATCACACGGATGTGACAGGCTCGAACATAATGGTGAAAGAGGACATCAAAGGAATGCTGATTAGTTGAGTAGGAACCTAACAAGAAATATGCAATAAGCAGTTACAGAATGTACTAACAAACAGCGAAGACACAGCTACTAATATAGAAAGGAGCTGCAGACAGAAAGAACTGCAGATTGCTGGTGTATAAAAAATGACACAAAGTCTGGCGCGGTGGTGCAGCGGGTAGAGCTGCTGCCTCACAGCGCCAGAGACACGGGTTCAATCCTGACTACGGGTGCTGTCTGTACGGAGTTTGCACCTTCTCCCCGTGACCTGCGTGGATTTTCTCCGGGTGCTCCGGTTTCCTCCCACATTCCCAAGACATGCAGGTTTCGTAGGTTAATTGGCTTATAGAGTGATACAGTGTGTAAACAGGCCCAACTTGCCCACACCGGCCAACATGTCCCAGCTGCACTAGTCCCACCTGCCTGCGTTTGGTCCATATCCCCCCAAACTTGTCCTATCCATGTACCTGTCTAACTGTTTCTTAAACGTTGGGATAGTCCCAGCCTCAACTACCTCCTCTGGCAGCTCGTTCCACACACCCACCGCCCTTTGTGTGAAAAGGTTATGCCCCTGTCCCACTTAGGAAACCTGAACAGAAACCTCTGGAGACTTTGCGCCCCACACAAGGTTTCCGTGCGGTTCCCGGAGGTTTTTGTCAGTCTCCCTACCTGCTTCCACTACCTGTAACCTCCGGCAACCACCTGCAACCTCCGGGAACCGCACGGAAACCTTGGGTGGGGCGCAGAGTCTCCAGAGGTTTCCGTTCAGGTTTCCTAAGTGGGACAGGGGCATTACTCCTCAGATTCCCATTAAATCTTTTCCCCTTCAACTTGAACCTGTGTCAAGACCAACTACTCTCCCCGGCACTACAAGCGATCCATATCCCTCCTTTCCCCAGAGTGATATCTTCAGTCAGGAACAAAAGAAGGAACAGAGAAAGAGAGAGAGAGACTGGGTGACAGACACGGTGCAAATCAAATTATTGGTCGGTGCAAGAAAAATGGAAGAAGGTTCAGTAGCGGCTCGGCAAAAAATGAATTGGAGGCACAAGCGTGTAGATACAAAGAACTGCAGAAGCTGGTTTCCACCAAAGATAGACACAAAGTGCTGGAGTAACTCTGTATCTCTGGAGAACGTGGATAGGTCTGAAGAAGCATCGCCTGTCTACGTTCTCCAGAGATGCTGCCTGTCCCGCTGAGTTACTCCAGCATTTTGTGTATGTATACTGTTTCCACACGTGTTCTGTTGTGCTGCTGCAAGTAAGAATTTCATTGTTCCGTTTCGGGGCAGAAGACAATAAAACACTCTTGTCTCTCGACTCCCTGCGTATCTTTATGTGCCAACCTAAACATCCTCTTAAACCACCTCACTATAGAAACATAGACAATAGGTGCAGGAGTAGGCCATTCGGCCCTTCGAGCCTGCACCATTCGCCATTCAATATGATCACGGCTGATCATCCAACTCAGTATCCTGTACCTGCCTTCTCTCCATACCCCCTGATCCCTTTAGCCACAAGGGCCACATCTAACTCCCTCTTAAATATAGCCAATGAACTGTGTGGCCTCAACTACCTTCTGTGGCAGAGAATTCCACAGATTCACCACTCTCTGTGTAAAACACATCAGACACTATCGTATGTGCCTTCACCACCAGTCCAGGCACCCACCACCAACCTGCCCCTTTAAACCTTGTCCCCTTCACCTTATAGCTCATCCCTCGAGACATTGGCAGATAATTTGGTCATTATCACAGTGTGGCTAATGTGAACTTGCTGGGCACAAAATAGCTGCCCGGAGTCCACGGTTATCTTACTTGACTGCTCGCTGAAATGATTTCATTGTCCACAAAGTGCTTCACAATGCCCTGAGGTCACCAAAGGGCTGTGTATAAATACAAGCACTTTCTTTCCATAAATACTCTCCCAAGCAGTATTTGCCGTTTGCAGATGAATCATTTTGAGCATTTTAATCTTGCACGTGTCATAATTGGAGGATAAGCATGACCTTCCTGTTTTGTCACTGATTCTCTCTGCAGCTATGACCACAACATCTTTAATGCCAATCACATAATTGTCTGAACTCGCCGGATCGAGCATTTCAGTCAAACCCAAGTCAAGTGAGTCACTTATGCTGCCTTTTAAACTCGAATAGATGGGAAGGGTACAGAGAAGGTTTACGAGGATGTTGCCAGGACTAGAGGGTGTGAGCTACAGGGAGAGGTTGGGCAGGCTGGGTCTCCATTCCTTGGAGCGCAGGAGGGTGAGGGGTGATCTTATAGAGGAGTATAAAATCGTGAGAGGAATAGATCGGGTAGACGCACAGAGTCAATAGACAATAGGTGCAGGAGTAGGCCATTCGGCCCTTTGAGCCAGCACCGCCATTCAATGTGATCATGGCTGATCATCCACAATCAGTACCCCGTTCCTGCCTTCTCTCCATATCCCTTAACTCTGCTATCCCTAAGAGCTCTATCTAACTCTCTCTTGAAAGCATCCAGAGAACCAGCCTCCACCGCCCTCTGAGGCAGAGAAATCCACAGACTCACAACTCTCTGTGTGAAAAAGTCTCTTGCCCAGAGTAGGTGAATCGAGGACCAGAGGACATGGGTTTAAAGTGAAGGGGAAAAGATTTAATAGGAATCTGAGGGGTAACATTTTCACACAAAGGGTGGTGGGTGTATGGAACGAGCTGCCAGAGGAGGTAGTTGAGGCTGGGACTATCCCAACGTTTAAGAAACAGTTAGACATGTACATGGATAGGACCGGTTTGGAGGGATATGGACCAAACGCAGGCAGTGTAGAGGGACTAGTGTAGCTGGGACATGTTGGTCGGTATGGGCAAGATGGGCCGAAGGGCCTGTTTCCACACTGTATCACTCTATGACTAGTGTAGCTGGGACATGTTGGTCGGTATGGGCAAGATGGGCCGAAGGGCCTGTTTCCACACTGTATCACTCTATGACACTCTATGAGATTGAAGGCAAGGCTCTCAGTAACATTGTACCACAGTGGGAGTAGCAATGCTGGAACCACAGACTAGATTTGCAAGGAGCTTATGTGTTGGTAACATCCATCTTTCACGCTGTTATATATCGGACACTCCACATCTATGCTTCTTGGCCAAAGCCTGCTCACTGCTCCCAGCTTCCTGAACTTGTTGTCCTAATAAATCTGCCAAACAATTCCTTGTTTATGGCCAGAGTTGCCAACGTACATAACCATCGTTCTAGGGACGTGAACAGCTGGTGTTTATTGCAAGGTTAAGAGTCAATCACATCTTATTAACCTGCAAATAGACACAGAATGCTGGAGTAACTCAGCGGGTCAGGCAGCATCTCTGGAGAGAAGGAATGGGTGAAGTTCCGGGTCGAAGCCTGAAGAAGTGTTTTGACCCGAAATGTCACCTATTCCAATAGACAATAGACAATAGATGCAGGAGTAGGCCATTCGGCCCCTTGAGCCAGCACCGCCATTCAATGTGATCATGGCTGATCATCCCCAATTAGTACCCCGTTCCTGCCTTCTCCCCATATCCCCTGACTCTTTTTACCCAGGACAATTAACCTACAAACCTGTACATCTTTGAAGTGCGGGAGGAAACTGGAACACCCGGAGAAATCCCATACGGTCACGGGGAGAACGTACAAACTCCACACAGACAGCACCCGTAGTCAGGATCGAACCTGGGTCTCTGGCGCTATGAGGCAGCAACACTACCCGCTGCTCCACCGTGCTGGCCCAGTTGGACGTTTGGACTGTTTCCACGCACTATGGCTCTATTTCATTCGGGCATTGCTAATGCAGCACTAACACCACTGGCCACTTGGTGCTTGCAGGCTAAAGGTTTTATCCCCAAGACAGAAATGGGAGAAAAAAGGAAAATAAAGAAACGCAAAGAATGAAAGAAAGAGAGCTGAATGCAAGTAATTAATTATGCAGCGAGGTAATTAATGCAAAGATCAATTCCGTGCCTGATTGCAATTGTAAAGCATCTATCATCACCTCCTAAGCACTAGACAGCCAATCAGGAATTGTCAGCAAGACGGCTTAGTCAATATAGGAGGCCCTACAGCAGCCTGGAGCTCGCCTAGATCGGGTAACCGCTCACAACACAGTCGTACAATGGAAGGGCTACTGCCTCACAGCGCAACTCAGACCCATGTTCCATCCTGACTGTGTCACAATGTCATAAGTGATAGGAGTAAAATGAGGCCATTCGGCCCATCAAGTCCCCTCTGCCATTCAATCATGCCTATCTATCTATCTATCTCGACAATGTTCCCAATGTTGGGCGAGTCCAGAACCAGGGGCCACACACAGTCTTAGAATAAAGGGGAGGTCATTTAAGCCTGAGGTGAGAAAAAAAGTTTTTCACCCAGAGAGTTGTGAATTTGTGGAATTCCCTGCCACAGAGGGCAGTGGAGGCCAAGTCACTGGATGGATTTAAGAGGGAGTTAGATAGAGCTCTAGGGGCTAGTGGAGTCAAGGGATATGGGGAGAAGGCAGGCACGGGTTATTGATAGGGGACGATCAGCCATGATCACATTGAATGGCGGTGCTGGCTCGAAGGGCCGAATGGCCTCCTCCTGCAACTATTTTCTATGTTTCTATAAATAGACACAAAAAGCTGGAGTAACTCAGCGGGACAGGCAGCATCTCTGGAGTGAAGGAATGGGTGACGTTTTGGTTCGAGACCCTTCTTCAAAGTCTGATGAAGGGTCTCGCCCCGAAAAGTCACCCATCCCTCTCCAGAGATGCTGCCTGTCCCGCTGAGTTACTCCTGCCTTTTTGTGTCGATCTAAACATAGTACTCTGTAAACAATACTAAAATAAACGAGGGAAACTAGTTCATTGCTGGAGAAACTTTAGCCGGGTCAGGCAGCATCCATGGAGGGGAGTGGACAGGCGAAGTTTTGAGTCAACCCCCTTCTCCGCACATTTCTTCAAGACTTATTGAGGGGGCTGTTTGTGATGTTATGTGGAATACTGCGTTTCAGAAATAGAAGCGCTCCGTGCAGTGTGGAAATGTCATGAGCAACAAGTTGCAAGCATCGCTGAAGCTGTCGCTGGGATTTTGTCGTCACTTTAGATCACTTAACGTTCAAAAGGATGTTCTTGTTATTTGTTCATTTCTGGGATGTGGGCCGATCACACACGAAAAAGAGATTTAATGGAACAGTTTGTGCAACGAGGGATTTAAACAAAAGTTCATGCCGGAGCAGGTAGATTCAGAGATTTGATTACTGTTTAATTTGGCTTAGTTTCATATTGTCACGTTAATATTGTCAGTTTTTGTAGCATGCTTCACCCAGACAGTGGAAAGACTATACATGATTACAATAAAGTCGTCCACATTGTACAGATGCAAGGATGAAGGGAATATCGTTCAGTGCAAGGTAAAGCCCGAGTATAGATAGTCCGACAGTCTCCAATGAGGTAGATGGGGATTTTAGACTGATACTTTAGATTTTAGAGGTACAGCGTGAGAACAGGCCCTTCGGTCCACCCAGCCAGCGCTGACCAGCGATCACAACATACACTGTAGGGCCTGTCTCACTTGGCAATCATTGACTGACGTATCAGGTCAATGAAAAATGTCACAGCGTAATGACTGAAATTTCCTCAAACGTGGCAACATTTTTTTTTGTTGCCGCTGGGTTTTGAAATGTTCAAAACCTTTCGGCAACCCCGATACGTCAGTCAATGACGCCGGCAGGTCGCTGAAACAATCTCCAATGGGACAGGCCCTTAACACCATTGACACACACACAAGGGACAATTTGCGGGTGTCAATTAACCGACAAACATTCAAAGTTTCAAAGTTTCAAAGTTTCAAAGTTGCTTTTATTGTCATTCGGACCTTTCGGTCTGATCGAAATTTCGTTGCCTTGCAGTCATACATATAATAAAAATGACAAGAACACACAATCAACACAAATTTAACATCCACCACAGTGAGTCCACCAGGCACCTCCTCACTGTGATGGAAGGCAAACATCTTAAAGTCCTTGTCTCTTCCCTCCTTGTTCTTCCCTCAAACATGCGCGTCTTTTGAGAGTGGGAGGAAACCGGAGCACCCGGAGAAAACCCACGTGGTCCCGGGGAGAACGTGCAAACTCCCTTCAGACAGCAATTGTAGTCAGGATTTCCTTCCGCCCACAATATTTAATATGTAAAAGAATATGTGATTCTGTTCCATTATGTTTGTAGTTTGTTTGTTTGTCTTTTTGCACAAAGTCCACGAGCATTGCCACTTTCCATTTCACTGCACATCTCGTATGTGTATGTGACGAATAAACTTGACTTGACTTGACCTGTGTCTGTGGTGCTGTGAGGCAGCAGCTCTACCCGCTGCACCCCGATGTTCCCTGCTCCCTCAACACCGGCCGCCAGATCATACAATCGAGTCTCAAACACCTCGAATGTTGAATCCTCCTGCAGCGACTGCAGCAAGAAAATCAGGTAAGATTCATTAGTTGCTCGATCTCCCTCGGGAATGTTGCTTTGAAGGGAGGCAAATGCTTCAAGGTTTGTCAGTAATCAAAAACGCCCACCAGCCAGAGAACCCGGCAAACAGGTCTTCAGGACGCAGTGAATCATTTTATTAAGATCTCTCAACGTTAGGCAAAGAATCAATGCCACAAGGGCTGTCCGCTTCAACCTACCTGATCTCCCAGTTGCCAAACACTTTAATTACCCTGTTTAAGAAGGAACCCAGCAAACAGCCAACAATTGCCTGGGTTTCAGCAACTAAGTTACAGAGAAAGGTTGAACAAGTTAGGGCTTTATTCTTTGGAGCGCAGAAGGTTAAGAGGGGGGACTTGATAGAGGTTTTTAAAATGATGAGAGGGATAGACAGAGTTGACGTGGACAAGCTTTTCCCACTGAGAGTAGGGAAGATTCAAACAAGGGGACATGACTTGAGAATTAAGGGACTGAAGTTTAGGGGTAACATGAGGGGGAACTTCTTTACTCAGAGAGTGGTGGCTGTGTGGAATGAGCTTCCAGTGAAGGTGGTGGAGGCAGGTTCGTTTTTATCATTTAAAAATAAATTGGATAGTTATATGGATGGGAAAGGAATGGAGGGTTATGGTCTGAGCGCAGGTATATGGGACTAGGGGAGGTTATGTGTTCGGCACGGACTAGAAGGGTCGAGATGGCCTGTTTCCGTGCTGTAATTGTTATATGGTTATATGGTTAACTGCAGATCCTGGAAATATCGAAGGTAGACAAAAATGCTGGAGAAACTCAGCGGGTGCAGCAGCATCTATGGAGCGAAGGAAATAGGCAACGTTTCGGGCCGAAACCCGGAAGGAAATAGGCAACGTTTCGGGCCGAAACCCTTCCGGGTTTCGTCCCGAAACGTTGCCTATTTCCTTCGCTCCATAGATGCTGCTGCACCCGCTGAGTTTCTCCAGCATTTTTGTCCACTTTAATTTCCCTTCCCATTCCCACACTGACCTTTCTGCCCAAGGCCTCCCCCATTGACAGAGTGAAGCTGAACGCAAATTGGAGGAACAGCATCTCACATTTCGCTTGGGCAGAGAATATTGATTTCCCCAAACTTCAAGTAGCCCCGGCATTCCTTCTCTCTCCGTCCCTCCCCCACCCAAGTCGCACCAGCTTCTCGCTCTCACCCAGCAAACAGCCAACAATGGCCTGTTGCCTTTATCATCCTTACTTTTTCTGCCCATCTTTCATTCATTGTTCTATATCTAACGACATCATCGCCTAATCTGAGGAAGGACATTCTTGCCATAGAGGGAGTACAGAGAAGGTTCACCAGACTGATTCCTGGGATGTCAGGACTTTCATATGAAGAAAGACTGGATAGACTCGGCTTGTACTCGCTAGAATTTAGAAGATTGAGGGGGGATCTTATAGAAACTTACAAAATTCTTAAGGGGTTGGACAGGCTAGATGCAGGAAGATTGTTCCCGATGTTGGGGAAGTCCAGAACAAGGGGTCACACAGTTTAAGGATAAGGGGGAAATCTTTTAGGACCGAGATGAGAAAAACATTTTTCACACAGAGAGTGGTGAATCTGTGGAATTCTCTGTCACAGAAGGTAGTTGAGGCCACTGGCTATATTTAAGAGGGAGTTAGATGTGGCCCTTGTGGCTAAAGGGATCAGGGGGTATGGAGAGAAGGCAGGTACAGGATACTGAGTTGGATGATCAGCCATGATCATATTGAATGGCGGTGCAGGCTCGAAGGGCCGAATGGCCTCCTCCTGCACCTATTTTCTATGTTTCTATGAGAGGGAAAGATAGATCAGCCGCGATTGAAGCGCTGGCTGGACTTGATGGGCTGAATGGCCTAACTCTGCCCCCAGAACCTATGAACGCAGGTCTCTGGAGTTTGGGAGCAGCAGTTCTACCCGCTGCACCATTAGGCCGCTCTGCTGCACCCTCCCCAACATAAAGCAACAAGCTATGACTGCCAGCCACCCATACACACTAATCCTACACTAACGTGGTCCATATTGTTATCAGTTCCCCACAGATTCTCCCATTCACCTACACACAAGGTGGCAATCTACAGCAGACAATTAATGCTCAACCCACAGTACTCTGCGGAACCCACCCACGCGTCTCCCACTAACCTCTCCTAGCAGTCGCAGCCACTCCATGTATGTCCTTTCTGTTGTACGGAAGCAGTTTGAAGAGTCGCAGGGATGAAGCTGGTTGCGAGATTGTTCCTACGTACTCTGGGGCCTTCATTAACTATGTGTCTGTCTGAGCTCTCTCTTTGCTCAGGCAGATAAGTGGTGTGAACACAAAATATCACTCGCTGCGTTCCTTCAGCACCAAGCGACGCCACAGCCGGATCAGCACAGGACAAGGCCACGGGAGAACAACACAACCTCTTGGAAAGAGCCATCTAATTAATCCCACTCCCTCACTCCCTCTTACCCACAGCGCCAACACTTCTTGCCATTTCCTTATCCTCGTTTTTGTCCTAAATCTAATCCCCTTCTGAACATGACTATTCTTTTGGTTTTTCAACCCAGAATTGCAAGTCTCAACCACTTATTGCGATAAAATACTGTATATATATATGTGTGTGTGTGTGTGTGTGTGTGTGTGTGTGTGTGTGTGTGTGTGTGTGTGTGTGTGTGTGTGTGTGTGTGTGTGTGTGTGTGTGTGTGTGTGTGTGTGTGTGTGTGTGTGCGCGTGCGCGTGTGTATATATATATATATACCTACACACACACACACATATATGTATATATATATACACACCCATATATACACACACACATATATATATATACACACACACACATGTACACACACATATACACAATTATATATATACACACACATATATATATATATATATATATGCATGTATGTATGTATATGTATACATACATACATACATATATATACACACATATATATACACACATATATATACACACACACACATATATATATATGTATGTATGCATGTATGTATATGCATTTGCTGTAAGGACAGTATTATTACAACGTTAGCATTCATAGCAATATACACACACACACACATATATATATATACACACATATATATATACACACACACATATATATATATATACTCACATATATATATATACACACACATACACCTCCTTTTCACCCTCTGAGATCTTTTATTGATCGATTGACTGAAAGATAGTGTAGAAGAAAGGCCCTTTGGCCCATCGAGTCCATGCCAACCATTGATCACCCTAGTTGTCATGTATCTGTACACTGTGGACGGCTCGATTGTAATCATGTATTGTCTTTCCGCTGACTGGTTAGCACGCAACAAAAACTTTTCACTGTACCTCGGTACACGGGACAATAAACTCAACTGCAGCTCGAGTTAGTTCTGTGTTATCCCACTTTCTCATCCACTCCGCACACACTTGGGGACAATTAACCTGCAAATCCCAAGTCTTTGGGATGTGGGAGGAAACTGGAGAACCCAGAGGGAAGCCACACGGCCACACAGGGAATGTGCAAACTCCACATAGACAGCGCCCGAGGTTAGGATCGAACTCGGGTCACTGGCACTGTGAGGCTGTGTCTATAACAGCTACGTCACTGTGAGACTTCTAATTTAGTCCTTTGATGAAGGAAACAGATTCTCCTAATTCATTCCCGTCAAACCCTTCATCATTTTGAAATCCCCTGACAGGCTTGGATAGAGCGGATGTGGCAAGGATGTTTCCACTAGTGGGAGAGTCCAGGACCAGAGGGCACAGCCTCTGAATAAGAGGACGTCCCTTTAGAAAGGAGATGGGGAGGAATTTCTTTAGTCAGAGGGTGGTGAATCTGTGGAATTCTTTGCCACAGAAAAGGCTGTGATGTCCAAGTCAGTGGATATATTTAAGGCAGAGATAGATAGATTCTTGATTAGTACGGGTGTCAGAGGTTATGGGGAGAAGGCAGAAGAATGGGGTTAGGAGGGTCAGCCATGTTTGAATGGCGGAGTAGACTCGATGGGCCGAATGGCCTAATTCTGCTCCTATGACATAAACATGAACCTATGAGCTTCCCTTGCTGTAAGGACAGTATTATTGACTTTATACTAATCCCTCTATAACCGGTTCCATAACCCCAGTGCTATTTTAATAAATGACCTTTCAACCTTCACCATGAGATTGGAAATTCTTCCTGAAAGAAGGTCCCCACAAGTGAATGGCCAACTAATCCGTGTTGGATGGAGATTTCAAATAAATCCGTCTGTGAAGCTGAGGTCCCTGTGCACTAATGAAACATATCTCCATTTCCGAAGCTATATGTCTGCAATCACAGCGCTGTATTTTATCCAAGCTGGAACACTTGGACAGGGTGCTGAGGTCACAAGAGGACTCCTTTTGTAGCTTCAACAATTGTGTGCACAGTTTAAACGTTAGCATTCATAGCAAAAGGATTTGAGTATAGGAGCAGGGAGGTTCTACTGCAGTTGTACAGGACCTGGAGTATTGCGTACAGTTTTGGTCTCCTGATCTGATGAAGGACATTCTTGCCATAGAGGGAGTACAGAGAAGGTTCACCAGACTGATTCCTGGGATGTCAAGACTTTCATATGAAGAAAGACTGGATAGACTCGGCTTGTACTCGCTAGAATTTAGATGATTGAGGGGGGGATCTTATAGAAACTTACAAAATTCTTAAGGGGTTGGACAGGCTAGATGCAGGAAGATTGTTCCCGATGTTGGGGAAGTCCAGAACAAGGGGTCACACAGTTTAAAGATAAAGGGGAAACCTTTTAGGACTGAGATGAGAAAAACATTTTTCACACAGAGAGTGGTGAATCTGTGGAATTCTCTGCCACAGAGGGTGGTTGAGGCCACAGTCCATTGGCTATATTTAAGAGGGCGTTAGATGTGGCCCTTGTGGCTAAAGGGATCAGGGGGTATGGAGAGAAGGCAGGGATGGGATACTGAGTTGGATGATCAGCCATGATCATATTGAATGGCGGTGCAGGCTCGAAGGGCCGAATGGCCTACTCCTGCACCTATTGTCTATGTTTCTATGTCTTTGGATTGTGTGTGGAAACCGAAGATCTCGGAGAAAACCCACGCAGGTCACGTTGAGAAGGTACAAACTCCGTACAGACAGCGCCCGCGGTCTAGATCGAACTCGGATCTCTGGCGCTGCGAGATAGCAGAGCCCACGTGACGTGCTTTATTTAGCATCTTTTGTCAAACACCAAATCATCTTACAACCAATGAAAGATTTTAGAAGAGCAATTTGTCTTGAAATATGGGAGGCTCATCAATCTGCTTCTATAGACCCAGCTCCCTCATTAGTGACACACTGCCTTGGCAGCGTTGGTTCGGGGAATAAAAGCTGGCCAGAACATCAAGGAGATTGGCTCTGGTCGTCTTTGAAAGAGTAGGATTTTCTACAAAGGCTTGAGCAAATATTTGGTCTAAGATCCCGTTTGAAAGTCCACCATTTCTGGCAGTGCCTAGTGGGATTCGAACCCAGGGCGAAACACAAAGTGGTGGTTTAAATTAGCGAGCCAGGCAGTATCTCTGGAGAGGTGTACAAAATCATGAGAGGAATAGATCGGGTAGATGCACAGAGTCTCTTACCCAGAGTAGGCGAATCGAGGACCAGAGGACATAGGTTTATGGTGAATGGGAAAAGATTTAATAGGAATCTGAGCAGGTAACCTTTTCACACAGGTGGGTGTGTGGAACGAGCTGCCAGAGGAGGTAGTTGAGGCAGTTAAGAACCAGTTAGAGGGGTACATGGATAGGACAGATTTGGAGGGATGTGAGCCAGATGCAGGCTGGTGGGACTGGTGTAGATGGGACATGTTGGTTGTTGTGGGCAAGTTGGGCCGAAGGGCCTGTTTCCATGCTGTATCACTCTGTGACTCTATAACATGGATAGGTGATGTTTCGGGTTGGGATCCTTGTTCAGAACCCTTACCCACTTGCTCTGCCCTTCACAGACTCAGGTAGTGAGTGGCTCGGACAGTGGTGTTGGGGTTTGTTACAGTGGCAGAGTTATCAAACTCGAGAAGGTCCATAACAAGACATATAAGATTGTTAAGGGCTTGGACACGCTAGAGGCAGGAAACATGTCCCCGATGTTGGGGGAGTCCAGAACCAGGGGCCACACACACAGTTTAAGAATAAGGAGTAAGCCATTTAGAACGGAGACGAGGAAACACTTTTTCTCACAGAGAGTGGCGAGTCTGTGGAATCCTCTGCCTCAGAGGGCGGTGGAGGCCGGTTCTCTGGATGCTTTCAAGAGAGAGCTAGATAGGGCTCTTAAAGATAGCGGAGTCATGGGATATGGGGAGTAGGCAGGAACGGGGTACTGATTGGGGATGATCAGCCATGATCACATTGAATGGCGGTGCTGGCTCGAAGGGGCGAATGGCCTACTCCTGCCCCTATTGTCTATTGTCTATAAGATGATACGATAGAACTTTATTTATCCAAGACCAACCTCCCCGTGAATCCAACTCCAACTCCACCCCCAGGATGGAGCCAGCCTTCCTGAAGAGGAGTCGAGTGTCTCCAAGTAGCGCTTGCCAAGCACCGGGTGTTGCTGGTGAAGATTAATTCCTCTCCACACTGCAGTCTGACATTTCCCAGAGTGACCAACCCTGCTGAATATTTTTAGCTCGTGGTTGATGCATTGCCAAGCGAGTGGTGTGTGGGAAGTGCAGACACTTGCATCAATACAGCTGAACAACTGCCTCCATTAATCTGAGAGTGTTCAGCGGCCTTGGCCTTGGCTGGCTGGCCCAGTGTTTGACCTGAAACCTCACCCACTCTCCACAGATGCTGCCTGACCCGCTGAGTTACTCCAGCACTCTGTGAAACGTCACCTATCCATGTTCTCCACAGATGCTGCCTTACCCGCTGAGTTATGGTGCAGCAGCATCTATGGAGTGAAGGAAATAGGCAACGTTTCGAGCTGAAACCCTTCTGGAAATAGGCAACGTTTCGGGCCGAAACCCGGAAGGGTTTCGACCCGAAACGTTGCCTACTTCCTTAGCTCCATAGATGCTGCTGCACCCGCTGAGTTACTCCAGCACTCTGTGAAACGTCACCTATCCATGTTCTCCACAGGTGCTGCCTGACCCGCTGAGTTACTCATTTGGAGCCACAGATTTGGTTTAGTTTAGTTTAGAGATACAGTGTGGAAACAGGCCCTTCAGCCCATCCAGTCCACACTGACCAGCGATCACCTGGACACTAAGATAGACACAAAAAGCTGGAGTAGTGCAGTGGGTCAGGAGAAAAGCAACAGGTGACGTTTCAAGTCGAGACCCTTCTTCAGACTCGTTCTATTTTACACATTGGGGACAATTTCACAGAAGCCAATTTACCTACAAACCTGCAAGTCTTACAGGCCCTTCGGCCCACCGAGTCGGCACCGACCAGCGACCCCTGCACACTAACACTATCCTGCACACACTAGGGACAATTTTTTAATATTTATACCAAGCCTATTAACCTACAAACCTGCACGTCTTTGGAGTGTGGGAGGAAACCGGAGCACCCGGAGAAAACCCACGCAGGTCACAGGGAGAACGTGCAAACTCCGTACAGACAGCATCCGCAGTCAGGATCGAACCCGGGTCCCTGGCGCTGTGAGGCAGCAGCTCTACCCGCTGCGCCACCGTGCCGCTCCTAGCCGGAATGAATCCTACCTTTCAAACCAGGGCACGTACAGCAAATGCAATGGGAACCAGCTGTGGTTCAATGCCAGATGGAAGCAAATCATCTTCCTTCAGCTCAACGCGTACTTTGAACGTGCAAAAACTGACACTAAGGCACACGAGCCCAGAGGTATCAAAGAGGAGTATTCACTTCTGTTCACCCGATGTGCTGGAGGTGTATGCTATCTATGACGGCCATCTGTTAATGTACAGCTTGAGAAAACATACACCTCCTGAAATATTTCTACATTCTCAGCAAGTGCTTAAGTATTGTTTGCTTTGCTTCGGCTTATTGAGTTTCCTCATCGAGAGTCGAGAGTGTTTAATTGTCATCTGTGCTGGCAGAGGAACAATGGAATTCTTGCTTGCTGCAGCTTAACAAGTCCACAGCCACACGCGGGTAAATATATAATAATCAATAATATGATAAATTAATAACCGTAATTAGGTGTTTAAGAAGGAACTGCAGATGCTGGAAAATCGAAGGTAGACACAAGTGCTGGAGAAACTCAGCGGGTGCAGCAGCATCTATGGAGCGAAGGAAATAGGCAACGTTTCGGGCAGAACCCCTTCTTCATAACTGTAATTAGGTAACCGCAACAGTACAAGAACAACATGAACCTGAGGACATAGGTTTAAGATCAGGGAGGAGAGATTTAATGGGAATCTGAGTGGTAACTATTTCACACATATATGGGACGAGCTGAGGCTGGGACTATCCCAACGTTTAAGAAACAGTTAGACAGGTACATGGATGGGACAGGTTTAGAGGGATATGGACCAAATGTGGGCAGGTGTAGATGGGGCATGCTGGTTGGCGTGGGCAAGTTGGGACCGTTCCCCCATTGTATCACTCTATGACTATATATGACTCTAAACAAGGAACTGCAGATGCCGGTTTATAAAAAGTGCTGGAGTAACTCAGCGGGTCAGGCAGCATCTGTGGAGAACATGGATAGGTGACGTTTCACAGAGTGCTGGAGTAACTCAGCGGGTCAGGCAGCATCTGTGGAGAACATGGATAGGTGACGTTTCACAGAGTGCTGGAGTAACTCAGCGGGTCAGGCAGCATCTGTGGAGAACATGGATAGGTGACGTTTCACAGAGTGCTGGAGTAACTCAGCGGGTCAGGCAGCATCTGTGGAGAACATGGATAGGTGACGTTTCGGGTCGGGACCCTTCCTCAGACTCACTGATGAGGTTATTGGCGTAGTTTCTCGCAGCCTAGACTAATAATCCATGCACATAAATTCAAATCCCTTTTGGGCTACTGGGGAATATCAGCTTGATCCAGAATTATAAATCTTGTCAGGGTGACCTTAATGCAATCAGATGCTTGTCAAAATCCATATTGTTCACTAACCTCATAGAAAACATAGATTAAAATAGGTGGAGGAGTAGGCCATTCGGCCCTTCGAGCCGGCACGAGCCATTCAATATGATCATGTCTGATCATCTAAAATCAGTAGGTAGGCAAAATTGCTGGAGAAACTCAGCGGGTGCAGCAGCATCTATGGAGCGAAGGAAATAGGCTACGTTTCGGGACGAAACCCTTCTGGGTTTCGTCCCGAAACGTTGCCTATTTCCAGAAGGGTTTCGGCCTGAAACGTTGCCTATTTCCAGAAGGGTTTCGGCCCAAAACGTTGCCTGTTTCCTTCGCTCCATAGATGCTGCTGCACCCGCTGAGTTTCTCCAGCAATTTTGTCTACCTTTGATCTTCCAGCGTCTGCAGTTCCTTCTTGAACATCTAAAATCTGTACCCCGTTCCTGCTTTCCCCCCCCCCATATCCCTCGATTCCTTTGGCCCTAAGAGCTAAATGTAACTCTCACCATCAGACCCCAGGATCTGCTGTCTATCTGGTCTGGTCCACGTGTGATTTGGTGCCCACCTACATGGTTAACGCTTCCCATTCCCCACCACACCTGGAGTATTGTGTGCAGTTTTGGTCCCCTAATTTGAGGAAGGACGTTCTTGCTATTGAGGGAGTGCAGCGTAGGTTTACAAGGTTAATTCCCGGGATGGCTGGACTGTCATATGCTGAGAGAATGGAACAGCTGGGCTTGTACACTCTGGAGTTTAGAAGGATGAGAGGCAATCTCATTGAAACATATAAGATTATTAAAGGGCTTGGACACGCTAGAGGCAGGAAACATGTTCCCGATGTTGGGGGAGTCCAGAACCAGGGGCCAAACACAGTTTAAGAATAAGGGGTAAGCCATTTAGAACGGAGACGAGGGAACATTTTTTCTCACAGAGAGTGGTGAGTCTGTGGAATTCTCTGCCTCGGTGGAGGCCGGTTCTCTGGATGCTTTCAAGAGAGAGCTAGTTAGGGCTCTTAAAGATAGCGGAGTCAGGGGATATGGGGAGAAGGCAGGAGAATGGGGTTAGGAGGGAGAGATAGATCAGCCATGATTGAATGGCGGAGTAGGTGTGATGAGCCGAATTCTGCTCCTATAACTTATGAACAAGCAGATCGGTGAGTGGCAATATCGCGTCTTGGGCATGGATGGCAGGTTTAGTTCCTGGAAGGACATTACTGATCCAGATGGGCTTTTACACGCATCCAATAGCATCATGATCACCATCACAGACACTAACGTGATTCTAAGATTTATTTAATCATTTGAATACAAACTCCCCAGCTGCCATGTTGAGCTTCAAGAACCTCTTGGGATCCCGAGCTGCAAATGCGACTGCAGTTAATACATGTCCACATTACCATTATGCCCCTGTCCCACTTAGGAAACCTGAACGGAAACCTCTGGAGACTTTGCGCCCCACCCAAGGTTTCCGTGCGGTTCCCGGAGGTTTTCGTCAGTCTCCCTACCTGCTTCCACTACCTGCAACCTCCGGCAACCACCTGCAACCTCCGGGAACCGCACGGAAACCTTGGGTGGGGCGCCAAGTCTCCAGAGGTTTCCGTTCAGGTTTCCTAAGTGGGACAGGGGCATTACCCGAACTGTCACGGAGGCCGAAAACCCATCCATGCCAATCAACATTATCTGAATGGTGGCTGATTAGGAAATATTTTCTGAATGGTGGCCGATTAGGAAAAGGGGAGATGCAACGAGACCTGGGTGTCATGGTACACCAGTCATTGAAAGTAGGAATGCAGATGCAGCAGGCAGTGAAGTAAGTGAATGGTATGTTAGCATTCATAGCAAAAGGATTTGAGTATAGGAGCAGGGAGGTTCTACTGCAGTTGTACAGGGTCTTGGTGAGACCACACCTGGAGTATTGCGTACAGTTTTGGTCTCCTAATCTGAGGAAAGACATTCTTGCCGTAGAGGGAGTACAGAGAAGGTTCACCAGACGGATTCCTGGGATGTCAGGACTTTCATATGAAGAAACACTGGATAGACTCGGCTTGTACTCGCTAGAATTTAGAAGATTGAGGGGGGATCTTATAGAAACTTACACAATTCTTGAGGGGTTGGACGGGCTAGATGCAGGAAGATTGTTCCCGATGTTGGGGAAGTCCAGAACTAGGGGTCACACAGTTTAAGGATAAGAGGGAAGTCTTTTAGGACCGAGATGAGAAAAACATTTTTCACACAGAGTGGTGAATCTCTGGAATTCTCTGCCACAGAAGGTAGTTGAGGCCAGTTTATTGGCTATATTTAAGAGGGAGTTAGATGTGGCCCTTGTGGCTAAAGGGATCAGGGGGTATGGAGAGAAGGCAGGTACAGGATACTGTGTTGGATGATCAGCCATGATCATATTGAATGGCGGTGCAGGCTCGAAGGGCCGAATGGCCTCCTCCTGCACCTATTTTCTATGTTTCTATGTTTCTATGGGATAGTCCATCTCGGCCAGTCCCACCTGCCTGCATTTGACCCATTTCTCTCTAAATCTTACGAACAAGGTAGGATTAGTCGGGATCTGCTTGGATGTTGCACCTTGGTGGTTAACTGGTCGGCTTCAAGCAGTGCAGTTGATGTTCCTCTTGATGAAATGGTTGTAAAATTAAATCACACTTCAACGTTGCATCACCCGCGAGATGCCGGGGCTCCTCATCAGATGCCCGAGAGGCAATCAGCGAGTACATTGTTGGTCTGGGGCGCGTGGCAAGAGCTGGCAATTTGGGAAGAGTCTCGGGGCAGATTAGTGTAGGGTGAGCTGATGAGTGAATGTGGACCTCGTTGGTCAGACGCAGCATGTGAAAGTGGGAGAGCGAGGTTGCCATTGTGATGGGATTGGCGGTGAGTAATGTGCGAGGGGTTTTGGTCAACACCTTGGCTGCAAGGAGGACCATTCAGTAATCTGCTCACAGTGAGGAGGAGGCTGGTGGCGTCAGCACTTTCAAGATTTCGTATCTTCTGCCCGACGGGAGAGGGGGAAGACCGCGGTGAAGATTGTCCTTGATTATGTTGGCTGCTTTCCCCAGGCAGTGGGAAGATTAGATGGAGTTGATGGCGGGTTAAGATCTAAGGTTATTACTGTCAGTTGTACCGTCAAACGCGCTGTTTTGCATGCTACCCAATCAGATCAAACATTCCACACATAGATACAATCAGGCCAAACTCCAGTCCAACAGGTGGAGCAAAGGGGAAGATACAGAGTGCAGGATATAGTTCTCAGCATTGTAGCGCATCAGTTCCACAGACAGAGTCCAATGTCCGCAATGGGGTAGAGGTGAATCGGACAGCACCCTAGCTTATGGAAGGGCCGTTCAGAAGCCTGATAACAGAGGGGAAGAAGCTGTTCCTGAGTCTGGTGGTGCGCGCTTTCAAGCTTCTGTACCTTCTGCCGGACGGGAGCGGGGAGGAGAAGGAATGACCGGGGTGGGACAGGGACAAGTCTTTGATGATGTCGGCTGCTCTGCTGAGGCAGCGTGAAGTGTAGATGGAATCAATGGTGGGGAGTGTGGTCTGTGTGATGGACTGGGCTACATCTACAATGGTGGGGAGTGTGGTCTGTGTGATGGACTGGGCTACATCTACAATGGTGGGGAGTGTGGTCTGTGTGTGGGACTGGGCT
>NW_022630778.1:0-5000 GCF_010909765.2 Amblyraja radiata | reverse complement strand
AGAGCCCTATCTAGCTCTCTCTTGAAAGCATCCAGAGAACCTGCCTCCACCGCCCCCCGAGGCAGGGAATTCCACAGACTCACCACTCTCTGAGAGGAAAAAGTGTTTCCTCGTCTCCGTTCTAAACGGCCGACCCCTTATTCAAGTTCAAGGCAGAAACCTTCGAACGAACAAAGCTTCAATATAATTTCATTTCTCAAAGGACCGAGAGTTGAATGTGTGTGTGTGTGTGTACTCAGTAACTGGAGGTGGGAATACCAAGTCTTTCAGCGCATCGCTTCGATCTCTTTGTAAATAGTTCTCTCGTCCCCAGAGTGGTTCTTAGAAGCAGCAATCTCCAAGAGACCAAAAACCACTCCAAATGTTGATCTTCCTGGGTTATATCTTTTAATTTCCCCTTCCTGACTCTGTGAGATGGTGACCACTGTTGCCGTGGCCCCCTGTGCCCTCTTGGACCATGTGGCCAGTGCTATAGTCCCACAGTGGACGGTATCACTGCATGAGATAGTTCTGCCTTCGTTCATTCTATATCTAGATACGCTCACACCTACACTCGCTCAGCACTGCCCATACTCCCATCCCGCTCCTACCAGAAAGTACAGAAGAGTCTGAAAACCATGACCTCCAGGTTCAAGAACAGCCTATCAGTTCATAAATGATGGGAGCAGAATTAGGCCCTTCGACCCATCGAGTCTCCTCTGCCATTCAATCATGGCTGATCTACCTTTCAATAGACAATAGACAATAGGTGCAGGAGTAGAGCCCATTTGGCCCTTCGAGCCAGCACCGCCATTCAATGTGATCATGGCTGATCATTCACAATCAGTACCCCGTTCCTGCCTTCTCCCCATATCCCCTGACTCCGCTATTTTAAACAGCCCTATCTAGCTCTCTCTTGAAAGCATCCAGAGAACCGGCCTCCACCGCCCTCTGAGCCAGAGAATTCCACAGACTCACCACTCCCTGTGAGAAAAAGTGTTTCCTCGTCTCCGTTCTAAATGGCTTACTCCTTATTCTTAAACTGTGTGTGGCTCCTGGACCCATTCTCTCATTCTTTCCATCAACCCCATTCTCCTGTCTTCTCCCCATAACCCCTGACACCCGTACTAATCAAGAATCTATCTATCTCTGCCTTAAAAATATCTTGATTAGTAGTGAAACATATAAGATTGTTAAGGGTTTGGACACGCTAGAGGCAGGAAACATGTTCCCGATGTTGGGGGAGTCCAGAACCAGGGGCCACACCCGGAGAAAACCCACGCAGGTCACGGGGAGAATGTACAAACTCTGTACAGACAGCACCACGCCACAAAAGGCTATGGCCTGGGATGTCAAGACTTTCACATGAAGAAAGACTGGATAGACTCGGCTTGTACTCACTAGAATTTAGAAGATTGAGGGGGGATCTTATAGAAACTTACAAATTTCTTAAGGGGTTGGACAGGCTAGATGCAGGAAGATTGTTCCCGATGTTGGGGAAGTCCAGAACAAGGGGCCACACAGTTTAAGGATAAAGGGGAAATCTTTTAGGGCCGAGATGAGAAAAACATTTTTCACACAGGGAGTGGTGAATCTGTGGAATTCTCTGCCACAGAAGGTAGTTGAGGCCACAGTTCATTGGCTATATTTAAGAGGGAGTTAGATGTGGCCCTTGTGGCTAAAGGGATCAGGGGGTATGGAGAGAAGGCAGGTACAGGATACTGAGTTGGATGATCAGCCATGATCATATTGAATGGCGGTGCTGGCTCGAAGGGCCGAATGGCCTCTACTCCTGCACCTATTGTCTATGTTTCTATGAGTGTGCGGTGGAGGGCGGGGGGGGGGGGGGGGGGGGGGGGGGGGGGGGGGAGGGTGGGGGGGCGGGGGGTCTTAAGCCCAAACCCCTCACAGAGAAATAGAGGGGGGGTGGGGGGTACTCTCGCTGCAAGACGCAGAGTAACCTCAGCGTTGCAGGATGGGCTCAGGTTTCAGGTAGCTACGGTGGGAACACATTCATAAATTATGGCCCGTGGACTAATATTAGACCATAATTGCTCCTCAACATATGGTGTCGATGAGATGAATTTGTGTTCAGAGTCCGGAGCAGTAAAGAGAACAGCAGCAAGAAAGACAGCAGTGATTTGTAAATGTCGAGGTGAAGCTGAAGCTGGCGAGGGGGGGGGGGGGGGGGGGGGGGGGGGGTGGCGGGTCACTTGTACAACTTCCGCTGAAATCGGACACAGAGCAGAGGTTGCCTGAAGTTAACTGACCATAAGACAGAGGAGAAGAATTAGGCCATTCGGCCCGTCGAGTCTGCTCCGCCATTGAATCATGGCTGATCCTTCATTCCATCTCAACCGCATTCTTCTGCCTTCTCCCCATAACCTTTAACGCCCTTACAATAGACAATAGGTGCAGGAGTAGGCCATTCGGCCCCTCGAGCCAGCACCGCCATTCAATATGATCATGGCTGATCATCCCCAATCAGTACCCCGTTCCTACCTTCTCCCCATATCCCCTGACTCCGCTATCTTTAAGAGCCCTATCTAGCTCTCTCTTGAAAACATCCAGAGAACCGGCCTCCACCGCCCTCTGTGAGGCAGAGAATTCCACAGACTCACCACTCTCTGTGAGAAAAAGTGTTTCCTCGTCTCCGTCCTAAATGGCTTACTCCTTATTCTTAAACTGTGTGTGGCCCCTGGTTCTGGACTCCCCCAACATGGGGAACATGTTTCCTGCCTCTAGCGTGTCCAAGCCCTTAATTATCCTTATATGTTTCAACCGGTGTTCCTGTTTCCTCCCACACTCCAAAGACGTACAGGTTTGTAGGCTAATAGGCTTGGTGTGAATGTAAATTGTCCCTAGTGTGTGTAGGATAGTCTTTAGTGTGCGGGGATCGCTGGTCGGTGCGGTCTCAGTGGGCCAAAGGGCCTGTTTTACCACGCTGTATCTCTAAACTAAACTGTGATGGAGACAAAGGGGAAAGAGGTGTCGGAGATAGTCCAAATGAATTTGAAGGCATGGTGGGTTAGTGATAACGTTGTCTATTATGATCGAAGATAGACACAAAGTGCTGGAGTAACTCAACGGGACGGGCAGCATCTCTGGAGAGAAGGAATGGGCGACGTTTCGGGTCGAGACGCTTCTTCAGACTGATGTCAGGGGAGTGGATGGGACAGAGATAGAATGTAGTCGGAGGCAGTAAGAATGGTGGGAGAACTGGGAAGGGGATGGAGAGAGAGGGAAAGCAAGGGCTACGTGAAGTTAGAGAAGTCAATGTTCATACTGCTGGGGTGTAAGCTGCCCAAGCGAAATACGAGGTGCTGTTCCTCCAATTTGTGTTGGGCCACAGTGGAGGAGGCCCAGGACAGAAAGGTCAGTGTGGGACTGGGAGGGGGAGTTGAAGTGTTGAGCAACGGGGGGATCATTATATTTGGAATCCCACATAATAGGTGGCTATCGGTTACATAGTGCGACCGACCACACAGTGTAAATGGTCAGAAATTAGTGTGTTCAATATTTGCTCATTAAATTAGCCGATGAATGTATAGCAAATGTATATTGATTTTTAGCAAAATCAATAACCCCACTCTCACCATCGACGGCACCACTGTCTCCCCATCTCCCCAGGCCCGCAACCTTGGCGTGATCTTTGATTCCACCCTCTCCCTTGAGCCTCACATCCGCCATGTCATTAAAACCTCCTTCTTTCATCTCCGCAACATCGCCAAACTCAGACCCTCTCTCACTCCGCCTGCTGCTGAAAGACTCATCCATGCCTTCATCTCCTCCCGACTGGACTATTGCAACTCACTTCTCCTTGGCATCAGCTCCACCTACATCAACCGACTCCAACTGGTCCAGAACGCAGCCGCCCGACTCATCACCCACACCAAATCCTGGCATCACATCACTCCAGTCCTCAAAAAACTTCACTGGCTTCCCATCTCCCACCGGATCACCTACAAAATCCTGGTCCTCACCTACAAAGCCCTCCACCATCTGGCCCCCACATATCTCATTGACCTCCTCTCCCCCTACCAACCCTCACGGTCCCTCAGATCCACATCAGCCGGTCTCCTCTCCATCCACAAGTCCAACCTCCGCAGTTTTGGGGACAGAGCCTTCTCCAGGGCAGCTCCCAGGCTCTGGAACTCCCTCCCCCAACTGATCCGCAATTCCGTGTCCCTCCCCATCTTCCAGTCCCGCCTCAAGACCCATCTCTTCACCTCTGCCTATCCTTAGCCCCACGTCCCCGTCCCTTTTCATCTGTGCATTAATTGCCTCATGCTGTGTTTTGTATTGAATTCTGTCTTTACTTTGTGTACTAGTCATGTCTCTACTATTTATTTCATTCCCCTTACATGTTTTTCCTATACATGCTCAATTTTTGTAAGGTGTCCTTGAGACTCTTGAAAGGCGCCCATAAATAAAATGTATTATTATTATTATTATATGCAAGGCAGAATACCACAGACACACACACACACACACACACACACAGACACAGACACACACACACACACACACAGACACAGACACACACACACACACACACACACAGACACACACACACACACACAGACACAGACACAGACACACACACACACACAGACACACACACACAGACACAGACACAGACACAGACACACACACAGACACACACAGACACACACACAGACACACACACAGACACACACACAGACACACACACAGACACACACACACACACACACACACACACACACACAGACACAGACACACACACACAGACACACACAGTCATTTCTTGCAGCAATTGTACCCAGTTAGAATCCAGAAACTCGGGAGGATCGGATCAAAACATTGAGGAAATCTGCATTTCCTTTGCAATTAACGGCCCATGAACAATGGAGAGGGAGATTTTCCCAGGAGGCAATTTGAGGAGAAGCTGAATAATTATGTTAAAGAAAACAAGAGGGGTTTTTTTCATTAAAAAAAAAATGTCTGTCTGATTCTATAAATCGTGCTTGCTGCAATAC
>NW_022630777.1:0-57627 GCF_010909765.2 Amblyraja radiata | reverse complement strand
AGCAGGAGTGGTCTATCTTGCTCCGCTATAGGATCTATGACTACGATCAGCACAGCGGGTAGAGTTGCTGCCTTACAGCGCCAGAGACCTGGGTTCGAACCTGACCACCAGTGCTGTCTGTATGGAGTTTGTACGTTATACCCGTAACCGCGTGCGTTTTCTCCGGATGCTTCAGTTTCCTTCCACATCTCAAAGACATGCTAGTTTGTAGGTTAATTGGCCTCTGTAAATCGCCCCTAGTGTGTAGTTTAGTTTGGAGACACAGCATGGAAACAGGCCCCTCGGCCCACACTGATCATTGATCACCCGTACACTCGTTCTATCCTACACACTAGAGGCAATTAACCTACAAACCCGCACATCTTTGGGATGTGGGAGAATAGGATTAGTGCACTATGGTCGGCATGGACTCAGTGGGCCGAACGGCCGGTTTTTGTGCGGGGGACAGGTACACTCGTTCTATGTAAATAGATTTATTTATTGAAATCATATTCTATGTCGCTCTTCCAGGGAGATGCGAACTGCATTTCGTTGTCTCTGTACTGTACACTGACAATGACAATTAAAGTGGAATCTGAATCTGAATCTGAAAGCGGAGCGCTGGGCAAAAACCCACAGGAGGAACGTACAAACTCCACACAGACAGCTCTGTAAATCCCCCTCCTGCCTGAAGGGGATGGATGAGAAAGGGGGACAACATAGAACTAGTGTGAAAGGGTGATCGATGGTCGGCGTGGACTCGGTGGGCTGAAGGGCCTGTGTCCGTGCTGTAGCTTTCAATCAATCAAACAAACAGTCTCAACAAGGGCATCCAACTGAATCGTCCTTAGACTTGAGAAAAGGACACAAAAAACCGGTCCCTCGGCCCCACCGAGTCCACGTCAACCAGCTATCACTCATACACCATCTGACTATCCTACACACTAGGGACAGTTTAAACTTATACCAAGCCAATGAACCCACAAACCTGCACGTCTTTGGAATGTGGGAGGAAACCGGAGCACCCCGGAGAAAACCCACGTGGTCAGAGGAAGAACGTACAAACTCCGTACAACAGCACCCGTAGCTAGGATCAAACCCGGGTCTCTGGCGATGTAAGGCAGCAACTCTACCGCTGCGCCACCATGCCACCCTGTGCTTTTTCTCCAGAGATGCTGCCTGACCCGCTGAGTTACTCCAGCACTTGTGTCCATCTAAACTCAACAAACTCTTCTGAAGAACCAGGATCACTTTATCATACGGTGTGTCAGTGGGTCACCTACTGACCAACCCGTCCATTCTCCTGACCCCCTGTAACTGTTGTGAATCATTGAATGGTGCTCTCCACACCAGCAAGACTGGGATAGATGGACACAAGTGCTGGAGTAACTCAGCGAGTCAGGCAGCATTTATGGATAGGTGAAGTTTCAAGTTGGGACCCCTCCTTCAGACTGGAGAAGGCTCCCGACCCGAAATATCACCAATGCTATTTGTCCCCCCCAGAGATGCTGCCCTGACCCGCTGACTTACTCCAGCACTTTGTGTCTATCCAACCTAAACCAACCAAATCGCACTAAACCTCCTGAAGACGGTCCCCGAGCCAAAACATCATCCATCCTTTTTCTCTAGAGACGCTGCCTGACCCGCTGAGTTACTCCAGCATTTTATGTCTATCCAAACAAAGCCACACCAAACCTTCTGATGAATGCCACCCATCCTTTTTCTCCAGAGATGCTGCCTGGCCCGCTGAGTACTCCAGCACACTGTGTCTATCCAAACTAAACCAAACCTAATCACACTAAACCTCCTGAAGAACGTACCTAACAGATCCCGACCCGACCCTGAGGAAAGACATTCTTGCCATAGAGGGAGTACAGAGAAGGTTCACCAGACTGATTCCTGGGATGGCAGGACTTTCATATGAAGAAAGACTGGATAGACTCGGCTTGTACTCGCTAGAATTTAGAAGATTGAGGGGGGATCTTATAGAAACTTACAAAATTCTTAAGGGGTTGGACAGGCTAGATGCAGGAAGATTGTTCCCGATGTTGGGGAAGTCCAGGACAAGGGGTCACAGTTTAAGGATAAGGGGGAAATCTTTTAGGACCGAGATGAGAAAATCATTTTTTACACAGAGAGTGGTGAATCTGTGGAATTCTCTGCCACAGAAGGTAGTTGAGGCCAGTTCATTGGCTATATTTAAGAGGGAGTTAGATGTGGCCTTTGTGGCTAAAGGGATCAGGAGGCATGGAGAGAAGGCAGGTACAGGATACTGAGTTGGATGATCAGCCATGATCACATTGAATGGCTCGAAGGGCCGAATGGCCTACTCCTGCACCTATTGTCTATGTTTCTATGTTTCAGCCCTTGCAGCGCCGGAGACCCGGGTACGATTCCGACTACGGGTGCTGTCTGTACGGAGTTTGCACGTTCTCCCCGTGACCTGCGTGGGTTTTCTCCGGGATCTTCGGTTTCCTCCCACACTCCAAAGACACACAGGTTTGTAGGTTAATTGGCCTGGCATAAGTGTAAATTGTCCCCAGTGTGTGTAGGATAGTGTTAATGTGCGGGGATCGCTGGCCCTTGTGGCTAAAGGGATCAGGGGGTATGGAGAGAAGGCAGGTACATGATACTGAGTTGGATGATCAGCCATGATCATATTGAATGGCGGTGCAGGCTCGAAGGGCCGAATGGCCTACTCCTGCACCTATTTTCTATGTTTCTATGAAAACGTCATCCATCCTTTTTCTCCAGTGACGTTGCCTGACCCGCTGAGTTACTCCAGCATTAGGTATCTATCCAAACTAAACCACACTAAACCTTCTGAAGAACATCACCCATCCTTTTTCTCCAGAGTCGCTGCCTGACCCGCTGAGTTACGCCTTGTGTCTACCTTCAGTATATACCAGCATCTGCAGTTCCTATCTACACGCACACTAAACTACAGGTGATTTGAAAGTACGGGTTGATTTAACAGAGCTTGAGGGATGAGATGTAGAAGCAGGAGAAAGCTGGGAAGATGGGCTCACTGAAGGTGGTCTTGAAGGTGTGGAGGTGCTTGAGGGAGTGGTTGACCTGGTAGAATGAGACAGTGCCCATGTCAAAGTCCAGTTCCACCTGGAACCTGTTGTATGTGGGGTCGCTGATGATGTCGGTGTGGGCTCGGAGTGGCTGGCGGTCAGTGTGCCGTGGCTGAAGTGGACGCACCAGGCCTTGTCGCTGTTGGCCAGGTCTGAGGTCAGGCCTTCTCGGGCGATGCTGCCGTAGGCCACGCCGATGCCCCAGGCGATGCCCTCCGCCTCCACCACCCAGGTGTGGTAGCCCGACGAGAAGCTCTGGCAGCACAGGATCTGGCGGTGGGTGCGGAAGCGCTCGGGGTTGGACGGGTACGGCTGCAGGTCGTAGCCGAAGCTCAGGGAGCGGGCGTCCTCTGACACCGTCAGGAACCAGTAGGCCGTCTTGGGGTCCAAGGTCAGCCGAGCCCACTCACCTGCAGAGAGGGAGAGAGAGACAGTGTCATCCGCGTTGACCTACTGACCACACCAGCCGTGCTCCAGTCCAGTGGGACTCCTGGACAGAGTGGACGTGGACAGGGCGCTTCCGTTGGGGCGGTACGTTGGCGGGCGCAGCGGTAGAGTAGCGCCAGAGACCCAAGTTCCATCCCGACTACGGGCGCGGTCCGTCAGTACGGAGTTTGCACGCTCTCCCCGTGACCACGTGGGTTTTGTCCGGGTGCTCCGGTTTCCTCCCACATCCCAAAGCTTTGTGGGTTAATTGGCTTCAGTAAAATTGCAAATTGCCCCTAGTGTGTAGGATACCGCTAGGGTTTAGGATGATCGCTGGTCGGCGTGGACTCGGTGGGCCGAAGGGCCTGTCTCCATGCTGTATCTCTAAAGTCCTGAAGTCTAGTGGGAGATTTTAGGAACCAGAGGCAATCGTCTCAGAATAAAAGGACTTTCCTTTGGAATGAAAATGAGGAGGAATTTCTTTAGACAGAGGGTGGTGAATCTGTGGAACTCATTGTCACAGACGGCGGTGGAGGCCAAGTCATTAGGTATTTTTAAAGCAGAGATTGACAGCTTCTTGATTAGTACGGGTGTCAAGGGTTACGGGGAGAAGGCAGGAGAATGGGGTTGAGAGGGAGAGATAGATCAGCCATGATTGAATGGTGTAGACTTGATGGGCTGAATGGCCTAATTCTGCTCCAGTGAGTTATGAACTAGCCCAACACTTGGAGATCAGGATCATCTGAGAGTCAAGAGTGGTTGACACCACCCGATCTACCACGGGTACTGACCCCCCCCCCCCCCCCCCCCCCCCCACCCTCAAACCTGTCTTCATCGACGGAACAGTAGTGGAGAGAGTCATGAGGTCATAAGAAATTGGAGTAGAATTAGGCCATTCGGCCCATCAAATCTACTCCGCCATTCAATCATGGCTGATCTATCTCTCCATTCTAAGCCAATTCTCCTGCCTTCTCCCCATAACCCCTGACACCCGTACTAATCAAGAATCTATCTATCTCTGCCTTAAAAATATCCACTGACCTGGCCTCCACTGCCTTCTGTGGCAAAGAATTCCACAGATTCACCATCCTCTGACTAAATTAATTTCTCCTCATCTCCTTCCCAAAGGAACTTTCCAATTTATTCTGAGGCTATGGCCTCTGGTCCTAGACTCTCCCACTAGTGGAAACATCCTCTCCACATCCAATAATTGCATGGTCGACACAAGGTGCTGGAGTAACTAAGTGGGTCGGGCAGCATCTCTGGAGAACATGAATAGGTGACGTCTCGGGTCAAAACATCACATATGTTCTCCCGCTGAACTACTCTGGCATTTTGGGTCCATCTTTGGTATAAAACTAAATCTGCATCTGCAGTTTCTTGTAATGACAACTTCAAGTTCCTGGCCGTGCACATCTGTACACATCTGTCCTGGACCCAGCACATTGATGCAACCACATAGACAGCCCATCACCACCTCTACTTCCTTAGAAGATTGTATTTAGTTTTTAGTATTAGAGATACAGCGCAGAAACAGGCCCTTCAGCCCACCGAGTCTGCGCTGACCAGCGATCCCCGCACACGCTAGTACTATCCTGTACACACCAGGGACAATTTACAGAAGCCAATTAACCTACAAACCCGCACGTCTTTGGAGTGTGGGAGGAAACCCGAGCGCCCGGTGGGAACCCACACAGTCACAGGGAGAACGTGCAAACTCCATACAGACAGCCCCCGTAGTCAGGATCGAACCCGGGTCTCTGGCGCTGTGAGGCAGCAACTCTACTGCTGTGCCACCGCGCCTCCTTATTAAACCTTTCCCCTCACAACTAAAGGGCCTGTCCCACTGTACGAGGTAATTCAAGAGCTCTCCTGAGTTTTCCCCCCCGATTCGAACTCGGGGAATGTCCGTAGGAGATCGTGGATAATAATAATAATAATAAATTTTATTTATGGGCGCCTTTCAAGAGTCTCAAGGACACCTTACAAAAATTTAGCAGGTAGAGGAAAAACATGTAAGGGGAATGAAATAAATAGTAGAGACATGAATAGTACACAAAGTAAAGACAGAATTCAATACAAAACACAATATGAGGCAATTAATGCACAGATGAAAAGGGAGGGGGACGCGGGGCTAAGGATAGGCAGAGGTGAAGAGATGGGTCTTGAGGCGGGACTGGAAGATGGTGAGGGACACGGAATTGCAGATCAGTTGGGGGAGGGAGTTCCAGAGCCTGGGAGCTGCCCTGGAGAAGGCTCTGTCCCCAAAACTGCGGAGGTTGGACTTGTGGATGGAGAGGAGACCGGCTGATGTGGATCTGAGGGACAGTGAGGGTTGGTAGGGGGAGAGGAGGTCAGTGAGATATGTCTTGTAGCGGCTCGTACGAGTAACGGTAGGTACTCGGGACATCCGGTAAACTCGTGACGTTTTTTCAACACTGTGAAAAATGTCCACGAGTAAAAAAATACTCGTAATGAAAAATATTGTTACTTTTTGACTCGCACGAGCCGCTACGGACATCCACGGACTCCTACGGACCCGCTACGGACATTCTACGAGTTCGAATCAGGGGGAAAATGGAGAGAACTCTTGAATTACCTCGTACAGTGGGACAGGGCCTTTAAACCTATCTCCTCTGGTCCTGGATCCCCCCTGGTAAAAGACTCTGCGTTCAACCCAGCTCCCTCTCCTCCTGTCGGTCTCTAGAAC
The DNA here is from genome assembly GCF_010909765.2 of Amblyraja radiata. Taxonomy (NCBI): domain Eukaryota; kingdom Metazoa; phylum Chordata; class Chondrichthyes; order Rajiformes; family Rajidae; genus Amblyraja; species Amblyraja radiata. The sequence goes on along the minus strand of NW_022630777.1, from coordinate 51,432 downwards.
TCACCGACAATGCTGGTGATGGCGGAGTGATAGAGCATGGAGTTCTGCACCCTCTCCTTGGTGTAGTCAGAAATCAGGTTCATGTTCAGCGTGTCCTTGTGGTGAATTGGAATCTTCTGCTTTTGTACCTCCGAGGCCCTGAAACAGAAGAGAAACATTCACTTGGCACAGACTCATAGGTTCACAAGTGATAGGAGCAGAATTAGGCCATTCGGCCCATTAAGTCCACTCCGCCATTCAATCGTGGCTGATCTACCTCTCCCTCTCAAACCCATTCTCCTGCCTTCTCCCCATGACCCCCGACACCCGTACTAATCAAGAATCTATCAATCTCTGGCTCGAAAGGCCGAACGGCCTACTCCTGCACCTATTTTCTATGTTTCTATGTTAAAAATATCCATTGACTTAGTCTTCACAGCCATTCACCTCAAATCGTCTCATAGTTCAAGTCATAGGAGTAGAACTAGGCCATTCGGCCCATCGAGTCAACTCTGCCATCTATCTTTCCCTCTCAGCCCCATTTTCCTGCCTTCTCCCCATAATCTCAGGTTAAAGAACCAATCTCCGCTTTAAATTATTTGGTCTCCACTGCCGTCTGTGGCAATGAATTCCACAGATTCACCACCCTCTAAAGAAATCCCTCCTCATCTTTCTAAAGGTGCATCCTTTTATACTGAGACTGTGCCGTCTGGTCCTAGACTCTCCCACTAGTGGAAACATCCTCCCCACATCCACTCTATTCAAGCCTTTCACTATTCGGTACGTTTCAATGAGGTCTTCCCTCGTCCTTCTAAACTCCAGCGAGTACAGGCCCAGTGCCGACAAACGCTCATTATATGTTAACCCACTCATTCCTGGGATCATTCTCGTAATCTCAGCCCGATGAAGCATCTTGTGCAGTGTTATTCCACCCCCTCTCCTCCCTCAGGGGCACTTCGGGGGGGAGAGGGGGCAGTAATCAGGACAGACTATCCAGACTATGAGTGCTGTCTCTATGGAGTTTGTACGTTCTCCCGTGACCTGCGTGGGTTTTCTGCGAGTTTTTGATTTCCTCCCACACTCCAGGTTTGTAGGTTAATTGGCTTGGTATGAATGTAAACATTGTCCTTAGTGTGTGTAGGATAGTGTTAATATGCGGGGATCGCTGGTCGGCGCGGACCCGGTGGGCCGAAGGGCCTGTTTCTGCGCTGTATCTCTAAACCAAACTAAAGAGACTGGCTTCCTGAACCCTCTGAGCCTGAAAACCTACAGGGATCTAGTGCTTTTGTACGGAAACAGGCCCTTCAGCCCACGCCAACCATCGATCCCACTTTCCCCATCCACTCCCTACACACTAGGGGCAATTTAGTTTGTTTTGTTTAGAGATACAGAATGGGACCAGATCCTTTGGCCCTGCACTTGCTCCATCCTACACACACTGGGGACTATTTGCAGAGGCCAATTAACCTGCAACGCCCAATGTCTTTGGGACGTGGGAGGAAACACACACGGTCACAGGGAGAACGTGCAAACCCACACAGACAGCACCCGCTGCTGGGATCGAAGGTAAATCGAAGCTAAAACTAAAACCCCTGTCCCATGATGCGAGTTTACCCAAGAGCTCTCCCGAGTTTAAAAAAAAATCAAACTCGAGGTACCTCACCACGAGTATTTATTTTCTCTTGGAAACTTTTCACACTGTTGAAAAAACTTCACGAGTTACCCCGTTTCCCGAGTACCCGCCGTTAGTGTTACGAGCCGTTACGAGACATCCACGAGCTCCGTCGTACCCGCTACGTACATTCTACGTACTTACCACGAGTTTGTTCTTTAAAACTGGGGAGAGCTCTTGGGTAAACTCGGGATGACAGATGGCACAATGGGCTAAGTGTTCGGCTGGCAACCGGAAGGTAGCCGGTTCGAATCCCGCTTGGAGTGCATACTGTCGTTGTGTCCTTGAGCAAGACACTTCACCCACCTTTGCCTGTGTGTGAATGTGTGTGAGTGATTGGTGGTGGTCGGAGGGGCCGTAGGCGCAGATTGGCAGCCACGCTTCCGTCAGTCTGCCCCAGGGCAGCTGTGGCTACAGAAGTAGCTTACCACCACCGAGTGTGACTGAGGAGTGAATGAATAATGCGATGTAAAGCGCCTTGAGTACTAGAAAGGCGCTATATAAATCCCATCCATTATTATTATTATTAAACTCGCATGGCGGGACAGGGCCTTTAGATGAACTTGAGCCACCTCTAGGTCACAAGTATAATTTGTGGCCAATTTTGTTCTCAAGTTGGAGCTGGATACAGTAACCACCCCTCCGCAGTAACACAAAACATTTATCTATTGCCTTCTGCTGCCCAGTTTACAGAGATACTGAAGCAGGCCTTCCCTCACTGATGCTCTGTGTCCGATGGTCTTGAAGTACCAGCCAATGTTACACTGTTCAACAGAGTAACCTTGAACCAATATACAGATGATTCTGCTAAACGCTACTGTTGCATACTGAAGAACCATGGAAATCCAAAACCAATTGTATCAATGGGGAAAGAGGTCAAATGTTAAAGAGTTTCAGACTTGCAATAACAAACTTATTTCAAAATAGACAATAGACAATAGATGCAGGAGTAGGCCGAGCCTGCACCGCCATTCAATGTGATCATGGCTGATCATCCCCAATCAGTACCCCGTTCCTGCCTTCTCCCCATATCCCCTGACTCCGCTATTTTTAAGAGCCCTATCTAGCTCTCTCTTGAAAGTATCCAACCTGCCTCCACGCCAAAATTAAAAGATATTTTAAATAGCTATGCCCCCCCCCCCTATCTGTGCCCCCACCTGGACTCACAACCATGACTCCCCTCCCTCCATTCCTTCCTCTAGCTTCACAATTCACAACTCTTCAATCCTTTTGTCTCACGCCTTGTGTCTTTTCATCTCTGGCCTTCGTCCAACCATCTGCCTCCCTTGCCCATATCTTTTCAATTACAAACACCTCCTGCCGTCAACTTAGCAAAAATATTTTCACTCCTCTCAAAATGTTTTCATCAAAAATCATACAATGTGGAAACAGCCCCTTCAGCACAACTTGCCCTTGCCAACCAACATGCCCCCCAGCTACACTAGTCCCACCTGCCTGCGTTTGGCCCATTTCCCTCTAAACCTGTAGGAAAGATGCTGGGTTAAATTGAAGGTAGACACAAAATGCTGGAGTAACTCAGCAGGACAGGCAGCATCTCTGGGGAGAAGGAATGGGAGACCATTTAGGAGAGATGGGTCTCGACCCGAAATGTCACCCATTCAGGGGATATGGGGAGAAGGCAGGAAAACATAGAAACATAGAAATTAGGTGCAGGAGTAGGCCATTCAGCCCTTCGAGCCTGCACCGCCATTCATTATGATCATGGCTGATCATCCAACTCAGTATCCCGTACCTTCCTTCTCTCCATACCCCCTGATCCCTTTAGCCACAAGGGCCACATCTAACTCCCTCTTAAATATAGCTAATGAACTGGCCTCAACTACCTTCTGTGGCAGAGAATTCCAGAGAACTGATTGTGGATGATCAGCCATGATCACATTGAATGGCAGTGCTGGCTTGAAGGGCCGAATGGCCTACTCCTGCACCTATTGTCCTACTCTCCAGAGATGCTGCCTGTCCCGTTGAGTTACTCCAGCATTTTGTGTCCCTCTAAACCTGTCCTATCCATGTACCTATCTTAAATGTTGTGATAGTCCCTGTCTCAACTACCTCCTTCAGTAACTTGTTCCATACACCCATCACCCTTTGTGTAAAAAAAAAGTTGCCCCTCAGGTTCCTATTAAATCTTTCCCCATGTCACCATAAACCTATGTCCTATGGTTCTTAATTCCCCTACTCTGGGTAAGAGACTCTGTGCATCTACCCGATCTATTCCTCTCATGATCTTATACACCTCTATAAGATCACCCCTCATCCTCCTGTGCTTCAAGGTATAGTGTCCTGGTCTCAATCTCTCCCTATAGCTCAGACCTACAGGTCCTGGTAACAAGCTGGGAAATCCTCTCTGCGCTCTTTCAGGCTTAACAGCATACGACTGTATCTTACGCAATCTCACGGTTGTAACGGACTTACTTTGAAAGGAGTTCTTTCACGGCCTGGGTGGGAGAAAGGCAGAGAGAGAGGCGATTAGATCACGGTTTTAAATGATTACACCCGGTAAACCAACAGCAGCGGGAGAACGGAAGGTGCCGAAAACGGGGCGGAGGAGTTTAGGGTCGTGGTAGCTGAGCAGCACGGAAACAGGCCCTTCGGCCCACCCTGTCCATGCCGGCCGAGTTGGCTGGTCCCATTTGCCTGCATTTGGCCCTCATCCCTCCAATCCCCTATATCTGCCCAAATGTCCTTTGAAAGTCATGGTTGGATGTGTTTCCACAGCTGTGTGGTCGTGCAGCGGTAGAGTTGCTGCCTTACAGCGTAGTACGATCCTAACTACGGGTGCTGTCTGTACGGAGTTTGCACGTTGTCCCTGTGACCGCGTGGGTTTTCTCCGGGTGCTCCGGTCTCCTCCCACACTCCAAAGACGTGCAGGTTTGTAGGTTAATTGGCTTCTGTATTGGAGACCCTTGTACCATCCATAATTGGATTTTACCATGCACTGACTGTTATTCCCTTTATCTGTACATTGTGGATGGCCCAATTGTGCTGCCTTTCTGCTGACTGGTTAGCACCCCAACCAAAAGGCTGTTCTTCAGTCGGAGGGTGGTAACCTGTGGATCTTTAGTCAGAGGGTGGTGAACTGTGGAATTCATTGCCACAGAAGGCTGTGGAGGACATCAGTCGATATATTCATGGCAGAGATAGATTTTTGATTACTACGGGTGTCAGGGGTTATGGGGAGAAGGCAGGAGAATGGCGTTGAGAGGGAGAGATAGATCGGCCGTGATTGAATGGCGGAGTTTAGAAGGATGAGGGGGGGGTCTTATAGAAACATATAAAAATTATAAAAGGACTGGACAAGCTAGATGCAGGAAAAATGTTCCCAATGTTGCGAGTCCAGAACCAGGGGCCACAGTCTTAGAATAAAAGGGGAGGCCATTTAAGACTGAGGTGAGAAAAAACTTTTTCACCCAGAGAGTTGTGAATTTGTGGAATTCCCTGCCACAGAGGGCAGTGGAGGACCAGTCAATGGATGGATTTAAGAGAGAGTTAGATAGAGCTCTAGGGGTTAGTGGAATCAAGGGATATGGGGAGAAGGCAGGCATGGGTTATTGATAGGGGACGATCAGCCATGATCACAATGAATGGCGGTGCTGGCTCGAAGGGCCGAATGGCCTCCTGCTGCACATATTTTCTATGTTTTCTATGTTTCTATGGAGTAGACTTGATGGGGTGAATGGTCTAATTCAAGTCAAGAGAGTTTATTGTCATGTGTCCCAGATAGGACAAATAAATTCTTGCCTGCTGCAGCACAACAGAATATAGTAAGCATGGATACAGAACATATCAGTGTGTCTATATAGCATAGACCATATATATACACACATATATATTCTGCTCCGATGACATGAACTTATGAGAGGGTTTGAGGAGCATGGCTGTGGAGGTCAAGTCATTGGGTATTTTTAAGGTGGAGGGTTTGACAACTTACAGCTTGTACCATCCCGAGCGGTCTCTTCCGTGCACGCGTGCCGACATCGCTGCCTGCCGGGAAGGCGTGTGCGCGGTAGATTGGAAACACCCTCCAACCGGAGGACGATGAAGCAGGACTTGCGCGGGTCTCGGCCGGGGGGGGGGGGGGGGGGGGGGGGACACAGTTTGAAAGTTTGCAGCTATTTATCTTGTTGCCAAGTTACGATGATGGTGGTTTAATTAGTAAACGACTGTTCCATTACTTACTCCATTGTGGTTATTGTTCTTGGCAATGCAGAACAGGACATGAACTTTCACTGTTCCTCTGAGGGTGGTGAATCTGTGGAATTCACTGCCACAGGAGGCTGTGGATGCCAAGTCAATGGATATTTTTAAGACAGAGATAGATAGATTCTTAATTAGAACGGGTGGCAGAGGTAGCCTAAAGGGCATGTCCCACTTTCACGACCTCATTCACGACCTTTTTTATTCGTGGACATTTTTCATCAGGCTAGAAAAACGCCCCGACCTACTTGATGCCACCAGTACCTACGACTAGCATCACGACCTGCTACGAACGACCTACGACCTCGTGACGACCATGCTGCGAGTATGAGTCAAGGGCAAACTCGGCAGAGGTCGTGAATTAGGTGGTGAAGTGGGACAGGCCCTTAACTCAGCAGGACAGGCAGCATCTCTGGATAGTGGGAATGGGCTCTGAAGAAGGGTCTCGACTCGAAACGTCACCCATTCCTCCTCCGCTCCAGAGATGCTGCCTGCCCCGCTGAGTTACTCCAGCACTTTGTGTCTGTCTTCGGTGTAAACCAGCATCTGCAGTTCCTTCCCACACAGGGTGTTAGGGGTTATGGGCAGGAGAATGGGTTTAGGAGGGAGAGATAGGCCAGCCATGATTGAATGGCAGAGTAGGCTCGATGGGCCGAATGGGCTAATTGTGCTCCTCTCACCAATGGAGGTGGCGGTGAACTGGAGCAGCGTGTGCAAGTGTGAGAGTGTGAGAGTGTGGCGAGGTGGACATACCTGGATGAAGTCGAGGGGGTCCTCTTGGGTCAGGCGCTGGGACTGCTCGTCGATCTGCTGGATGAGGTCCATGGTGCGGTCCAGCATGTGGGAGGAGCGGGAGCTGTGGGCCAGCAGGCGCTGACCCTCCTCATCCACCATGCTCAGCACCTCCTCCTCCCCCTCCCGCAGGCTCTCGCGCCACTCTGAGAACTTCTTCGCCAGGTTCCCCTTCAGCCGGCCCATCTGTGTCTGCAACCCACAAACCATGGTCGCCTGTCCGTTAACATGCCCTGCCACTGGGGCGGGGGAGGGGGAGGATGGAGGGCGGGGGGGGGGGGGGGGAGACACCCCCACCCTCGGGGGAGGGGTTTATGGGGTGGGGTTCATTGGGGTGGGGCGGGGGAGGGGTTCATGGGGGCGGGGTTCATGGGGGTGGGGGGAGGGGTTCATGGGGGAGGGGTTCATGGGGGCGGGGGGAGGGGTTCATGGGGGCGGGGGAGGGGTTCAAGGGGGCGGGGTTCATGGGGGTGGGGGGAGGGGTTCATGGGGGCGGGGGGAGGGGTTCATGGGGGCGGGGGGAGGGGTTCATGGGGGTGGGGTTCATGGGGGCGGGGGAGGGGTTCATGGGGGCGGGGGGAGGGGTTCATGGGGGTGGGGGGAGGGGTCATGGGGGCGGGGGGAGGGGTTCATGGGGGTGGGGGGAGGGGTTTATGGGGGCGGGGGGAGGGGTTCATGGGGGCGGGGTTCATGGGGGTGGGGGGAGGGGTTCATGGGGGCGGGGGGAGGGGTTCATGGGGGCGGGGAGGGGGGGAGGGGTTATGGAGGGGGGGGGGGTTTATGGAGGCGGGGGGGGGGGGGGTGGAGGGGGGACTCGGTGGGCCGAAGGACCTGTTTCCACGCTGTATGTCCGAAGTAAAGACTAAAGTACAGCTTTACAATGGGAGGGGAAATGTTTAAAAGAGATGTGCAGGGCATTTAATTTTACCTAGAGGATATCAGGTGCCTGTAATGTGGTGGAGGCAGATATGATAGTGGTATTCATGAGGCTTTTAGGATTGGCACATGGGTATGAAGGGAATGGAGGGATATGGATCACGTGCAGGAAGAGGAGATTAGTTTAACTCAGCATCATGCTCAGCACAGACATTGTGGGCCGAAGGGCCTGTTCCTGTGCTGTGCTGTATCCTATATTGTAAGATAGCAGTCTAGAGAGCAGGAAATGAGTGGGAGTAAGAGAGTTGAGCGTGGTTAATGGTTGTATGGAACAATGAAATGCCTACTTGCAGCAGCACAACAGGCCTGTAAACACAACACACACAGATAATGGATAATACACACAATGTGACAGTTCTATAACCACATGGAGGAAGACAGCACTTGTGTGGGACCTTTATTTAGACTGAAACTGCTCCACCTCTCTTTGATCATCGTTACTTTTTCCATATCTTTCATTCATTTGTTCTATACTCTCTATTTTACCGTCTATATCTCTTGTTTCCCTCTCCCCCCGCTCTCAGCCTGAAGAAGGTTCTCGACCCCAAACGTCACCCATTCCTTCTCTCCACAGATGCTGCCTGTCCCGCTGAGTTATTCCAGCATTTTATGTCCGTCTTCATCTTTAATTACACCAGAGTCTGAAGAAGGGTCTCGACTCGAAGCATCGCCTATCAACATTCTCCAGAGATGCCGCCTGTCCCGCTGAGTTACTCCAGCACCTTGTGTTGAATACAAGGTTGCAGCCCCTGCAGTCTCTTGTGCCACCATTTCTACAACTCCATCCCTTTCCCTCGATCAGAGGGAACAGGTGCTGGTCCCGCGCCCCACACCTGCCGTTCTGCTAGACGTGAACACAACAACATGGGTGCCCCCTCGAGCCCGTGCTGCCGTTCAACGTGATCCTGGCCCATCTATCTCCAGGCCTCGTCTCCTCCCTTGCACCAGTTCCTGCTTCCCCATTGCACACTCCCAGGGTTCCATCCTGACTACCGGTGCTGCCTGTGCGGTGTTTGCACGTTCTCCCCATGACCGCGTGGGTTTCTTCCGGGCGCTCCGGCTTCCTCCCACATCTCAGAGACGTGCGGGTTTATAATTAATTGGCTTCTGTAAATAGCCCCTAGTGTGTCGGATAGAACTGGTGTACGGGGGGGATCGCTGGTCGGTGTCGACTCGGTGGGCCAAAGGCCCTGTTTCCACACTGTATCTCTAAACTAAACCTAAACTATTTCTTGTCATCAGCCTTCCTACCTCTACAGATGCCCTGTAGGCAGTATCCTCACATCTTGGCCTGGTACGGCAATCCAACACACAGGAACGCAAGAGGCTGCAGAGAGTGTTGGAATCAGCCCGGTTCATCAATAGACAATAGACAATAGGTGCAGGAGTAGGCCATTTGGCCCTTTGAGCCAGCACCGCCATTCAATGTGTTCATGGCTGATCATCCCCAATCAGTACCCCGTTCCTGCCTTCTCCCCATATCCCCTGACTCCTCTATTTTCAAGAGCCCTATATAGCTCCCCCTTGAAAGCATCCAGAGAACCTGCCTCCACCGCCCTCCGAGGCAGAGAATTTCACAGACTCACCACTCTCCGTGAGAAAAAGTGTTTCCTCGTCTCCGTTCTAAATGGCTTACCCCTTATTCTTAAACTGTGGCCCCTGGTTCTGGACTCCCCCAACATCGGGAACATGTTTCCTGCCTCTAGCGTGTCCAAGCCCTTAACAATCTTATAAGGAGTAAGCCATTTAGAACGGAGACAAGGAAACACTTTTTTCTCACAGAGAGTAGTGAGTCTGTGGAATTCTCTGATCATATTGAATGGCTCGAAGGGCCGAATGGCCTACTCCTGCACCTATTGTCTATTGTCTATTGTCATACGACAATAAAGTTGAACGACTTCAGTCAAACGAGCGTGAAAGTGCCATTACTTTTGCCATCCACGTCCCCGCCCACACTTTCATGCCCACACTTACCTTTATGTCATTCTCTGTCTTTTTCAGGTCCTGGTACTTGAAGTGACAATTCTGTTGAGTCTGGAACAGAGTCTTCACACGGGTGAGCAGCTTGGCCTGGGGAGAGAGCAGGTTTGAACTCTTTTGACTTTAGAGATACAGGAAACCGGAGCACCCGGAGTAAACCCACGCAGGTCACGGGGAGAGCGTACAAACTCTATACAGATAGCACCCGTAGTCGGGATGGAACCCGGGTCTCTGGCGCCGTGAGGCAGCAACTCTACCCGCTGCGTCACCGTGCCGCACAAACTATAGGTTAAGTATGTATAAGGGGTTTAGATGCTACTTTGGCATTGAGTTTGGGTTTTCTTGGTTGAGCGCTTATCCTAGTGTTAGAGCACGTACACAATGTGAAACGTTTCACAGTAGATTCCCCTTTTCGCTCAATTCACAAACATGTTAACATCACACTTAAAATTAAGGTCCCTATAAACGCAGATAAACGTCAACAGGAAAAGTCGGCACTGGATCAGAGTTCACATCCCCGGATTCGCCCGGAACGCCACCTGGAATTTCGATTGAGTCTCCACAACTTTTGTCGGCACTGGGCATGTACTCGCTGGAGTTAGAAGGATGAGGGGGGGACCTCATTGAAACTTAACGATTAGTGGATAGAGTAGATGTGGAGAGGATGTTTCCACTAGTGGGAGAGTCTAGGACTAGAGGGCACAGCCTCAGAATAAAAGGAAGTACTTTTAGGAAGGAGATGAGGAGGAATTTCTTCAGTCAAAGGGTGGTGAATCTGTGGAATTCATTGCCACTGAAGGCTGTGGAGGTCAAGTCAATGGATATTTTTAGGGTGGAGATTGATAGATTCTTGATCAGTGCGGTTATCAAGGATTATGGGGAGAAGGCAGGAGAATGGGATTAAGAGGGGAAGATAGATCAGCCATGACTGAATGGCGGAGTAGACTTGATGGGCCGAATGGCCTAATTCTGCTCCTTTTACATGAAAATGCATTTGACCCATGTCCCTCCACACCCTTCCCAAGCGCTCCAAGGGGTAATTAGGAGCAAGGAGACAACTTGTGGGTGGCACACTGCTTAACTCGGTGACTGCAATTTTTCTTTATAGCAGCCAATGTAATGGAGGACTACAGTGTAGACACAAGGAACAGCAGATGCTGGTTTACAAATGAGGACACAGAGCGCTGGAGCAAGTCAGTGGGTCAGCATCATCCCTGGAGAATATAGATAAGGGCCTGTCCCACCAGCATGCGACCGCATGCGAGGAGCGCGACCTAACGTGGTGGCTTGAGCCGTACGGCCTCGCGGGGCCGGTCCCACTTCCATCGCCGGAGCCGTATGGAGTTGTGTGGGGCTGGTCCCGACATCGCGCGGGGCTCCGAAAAACTGACCGTGTTCAAAAATTCCTCGCGGCAACGGCCTGCCGGCCCGCAGCCGCATTGAGGCCGTACGCAGCGTCTCGACGCCGTACACAGCGTCTCGACGGCGTACGCCTAGCACGTGGCGTTGCGCGATGACGTCACCGCCCGGCGTGCCGTTGCGTGATGACGTCACCGCCCGACGCCGTGCGACGTCCAAATTCAGTCATCCCGCCTCCTGTCCAGCTGATTGGTGAGTATGATGTCGGGACCAGCCCCGCACAACTCCAGACAGCTCCGCGATTGGAAGTGGGACCGGCCCCGCGAGGCCATACGCCTCAAGCCACCATGTTTGGTCGCGGTAGACGCATGCAGTTGCATGCTGGTGGGACAGGCCCTATAGACAACTTGTCGGGCTGGCACTCTGCCATCAATGGTGCTAAGGTGTAAATGGTTGAGATCTTCAAGTTACTTGCCGTTAATATAACCAACAATCTGTCGTGGACCAACCACATTGATGCAACAGCATCATCGATCATGTGATAGGAGCAGAATTAGGCCATTCGGCCCATCAAGTCTACTCTGCCATTCAATCACGGCTGATCTATCTTCCTCCTAATCCCATTTTCCTGCCTTCTCCCCACATCCTCTGACACATGCACTAATCAAGAATCTATCTGTCTCTGCCTGAAAAATATCCACCAACTTGGCCTCCACAGCCTCCTGTGGCAAAGAATTCCACAGATTCACCACCCTCTGACTAAAGACATTTCTCCTCATCTCCTTCTTAAAAGAAGGTCCTTGAATTCTGAAGACACACCAGTTTAGTTTATTGTTGTGTAGGAAGGAACTGCAGATGCCGGTTTACACCGAAGGTAGACACAAAATGCTGGAGTAACTCAGCGGGACAGGTGGCATCGCTGAAGAGAAGGAATGGGCGACGTTTCGGGAACGAGGCCATTCTTTAGAAATTGTCACATGTACTGAGGTGTAGTGAAAAGCTTTTGTTTGTGTGCTATCCAGTCAAAGAAAACGTTGTACACGAATCTAACCACAGAACACAGCTACAGGGTGTTGAAGAAGGAACTGCAGATGCTGGAAAATCGACGGTAGACAAAAATGCTGGAGAAACTCAGTGGGTGCAGCAGCATCTATGGAGCGAAGGAGAGAGGCAACGTTTCGGGCCGAAACCCTTCTTCAGACTTCTTCTTCTGCCAGCAAACTGGTCGGATCACACCAGGTAGTTCAAAAGAGAAGAGGAAACAGAGTGTAGAATATAGTGTTCCAGCCACAGGGAAAATGCAGATAAGTAGAATCGTAATATCCAAATGAACTGGATAGTCTAATATCCAGACTAACTATCTTTGCTTGCTACAGATAATGTAAAGAGAAGGGAAACAGTGGGCAGAATATAGTGGTACAACTCCAGAGAAATAATTAGCTTAAAAAAAAATCAGAATTTAATCAGTATTAGATTTTAAAAAATATAACATGAACAATTAGATGAAATAAATCCACGGAAGGCTGTGGAGGCCAAGTTAATGGGTATTTTTAAAACAGAGATAGATAGATTCTTGAAGTCTGAATTTAGTCTGAAGATAGAAGTCTGAAGATAGAAGATAGTAATCTGAAGAAGGGTTTCGGCCCGAAACGTTGCCTATTTCCTTCGCTCCATTGATGCTGCTGCACCTGCTGAGTTTCTCCAGCTATTTTGTGTACCTTAGATAGATTCTTGATTAGTGCGGGTGTCAGGGGTTATGGGGAGAAGGCAGGAGAATGGGGTTGAGAGGGAGAGATAGGTCAGCCATGATTGAATGGCGGAGTGGACTTGATGGGCCGAATGGCCTAATTCTCCTCCTAGAACTTGTGAATTCAGAATATGGACAATATAGTAAATCAGAAATATCAAAATTAGAATAAAAATCAGAACATCGCATTATTAGATAAAATAAAGCATAACGCCAACAGTACTTGATAACAAATCATATCATCAATTAGATACAAGTACTTTTACTGAACCTGTTTCCTTCCGCCCACAATATTTAACATGTAAAAGAATATGTGATTGTGTTTGTAGTTTGTTTGGTTGTTTGTTCGTTTGTCTTTTTGCACAAAGTCCGCGAGCATTGCCACTTTTCATTTCACTGCACATCTCGTATGTGTATGTGACGAATAAACTTGACTTGACTTGATCAGATTATTGACAGTATTAGATATAATAAATCAGAAATATCGACAATTAGATACAAATAAATTGGAATATCAACGATATTGGACAAAAATAAATCAGAATATGGAGAGTATTAGATAAAAATCATAACATCAATGACATAGTGTGTTGTGTTTTTATTTTTATTTCTATGGATGTATGGCAACCCAAATTCTTCTATGTACAGCACTTTAGTTCAACATGAGTTGATTTAAATGTGCTACATAAATAAAAAAGTTGTATTGATTGATAAAAAATAAATATTGCCAGCATTAGATTAACATATTAGATAAACTAATAAATATAATATGGGCGGTATTAGATAAAATTAAATCAGAATGGCCACAGTAATGCGATAGATTAAATATATATTACAGATTTAATTAAGATTGACAGTAACTCAGATAATCTCAGCATGCAACAGGTCGGAACAAGAGAAGGCAGAATATAGACAGACACACAGAGCTGGAATAACTCGGTGGCACAGCGGTAGAGTTGCTGCTTTATAGGCCTTTCTCACGGGGCGACTTGACGCAAGAGTTAACCAGAGTTTAACATCGTGGGAACCTCGTGCGATAACAGTACGGCATTCGTGGACCACCGTGGCACTAACGGCAGGTAATCGTGTAACTTGGTGACTCGGGAGAAAATTCAAGCAAGCTTGAATTTCTCCAAGATTGACTTGTACACTTGTGGTTGAGCATTGCAACTTTATATGGACGTAGTGGCCAGTGCGATATCCGTAATAACTCTTGCGGTTACCGTGGGAACTCCTGCGAACGGTAAACCCGGAAGCTGGACAGAGGGGACAGAAGGTGAGTAAAAAAGGTGTTCTCAATATCCTTTATAAATGTCTGTATGTTAATATGTGTGTCTTTTCCTCTTGGGCATTACTTTGTTTCTGTTGGTGGCTCCACATTTTATGATAGCCTGAAGTGTGATAAAGCTTTTACCTCAGCAGTTTGATTGTCAGTGCTTGTTTACCTCATTGTTAAATAAATATATTTCTTACTATCAGCTTGATGTCTGCAATTCTTCATTAACACATCACTACAAGATGAATGTCTCTAATGTTATAATCCCTCTCATGCTGAAACACAAAATAGTTGAAGGGAGGTGATATGATCACATTTTCATTAAGTTTCATTTTTGAGTGTTCAGGTCCATCAATTGTTGGGCTATTTAAACGTTTGAAAGTTTCACCTCTCGGTAGAAAATAAAATAAGCCAATCAGCACGGTAAATGTGAGACAAAGTCTTTATTCCTATTTGACAATATAAAAAGACGACTTCTTGCACATATTGAGAGAAGGTGCATCACACCAAACATTTGTCTATAAAAGGGCCTCGCAACACGAAAATCAACAAATGAGGCACGCTAGATTATTTTAAACACATTATATTCATTAACCTCCGCAACAAGCCTAAACTCAGGCATTAAAATGGACAATGCAATGTGCTAAATGGCAGGTTTTGCGGACGAACATCTTATAGGAAGCACTTTTCATAGGACTAGAAAGTCAGCTTATTTGCTATGCATTTCTGCTAACATGCAGTAGTGTTCCTGTGGTCTGCTACCCATCAATATAGCTGTCCTGCCACGGCACACTCCCCAATTGTGAATTGTAGTAAGCGCAGAGATGGCCTCTTTGCTCTTTCACACCCAGTGAGACTTCCTCTTAATTCTCTTTTTAATTAATCTCTCCCTTCTGCCTTCACGCAAGCGTCCTCGATGCACATAGTGGGCTGAAAAAACCCACCATCCTGTACTCGAAACTACTTAGTACAGGCATGTCTCCAAATTAGCCAATTCAACCAAGGGAGGATATTTATAGTGTGTGAAAAAAAAAGTGACATCATTTGTGCCACGTGATGATTTAACAACACTTCACAATGTTCATTCAAGATTTAACGCGAAAGCTCGGGAGACGGACAAGTCACTCGCACAAATAACAGAAATGCCGAGTACCGTGGGAACTCTTTATCTACACCCCCGTTATATCGTCCAGATAACGTCCGTCTCCCGAGCTTTCCCGTTAAATCTTGAATGAACATCGTGAAGTGTTGTTAAATCATCACGTAGCACAAATGATGTCACTTTTTTTTCACACACTATAAATATCCTCCCTTGGTTGAATTGGCTCAATTGGAGACATGTTTTACTGTGTATGTGGGAGACACAGATGGACTGAGCACAGTACCTCGGTCTTACTGTGTGTGGGAGAGGGGGAGAAAGAGACGTACACTCACAGAGGCAGAGTCTCTCAGCCTGTGTAAGAGGGAGGGAGGGAGAGAGAGAGAGAGGCACACACAAGGTGGATGTGAAATCTCACCTGCCTGTTTCAGTGACAGACACCCGCCGCCAGTAAATGAAGACTGTAAAACTGTGACCCTGGTTCTGGACTCCCCCAACATCGGGAACATTCTTCCTGCATCTAGCCTGTCCAATCCCGTAGATACTGATTAGACCGGTATCTATTTATTTACTTTATTGATGATTTCAATTAAATATTGGGAACATCAGGCCGCAAACGTTATTTCTTGAGTGTTAGTGCTGGACTTTGACTCGACCTTCCTACTTAGCCGGCGCCTGAGACTGAGCCAAGCAATGTCCAGACCTGACTTCAACACAAAGTGATGGAGGAACTCAAAGGGTCAGGCTCGTCCAACGCTCTGTGTTTTGCTCGTGATTCCTGCGTCTGCAGTTCCTCGTGTCTACAGACCAGAGTTGCCACTTGACTCCGAGATGACCATCACAGAGCATACGGAAGATAGACACGAAATGCTGGAGTAACACAGTGGGACGGGCAGCATCTCTGGAGAGAAGGAATGTGTGACGTTTTGGTTCGAGACCCTTCTTCAGAGTCTCGTCCCGAAACGTCACCCATTCCTTTTATCCAGATGCTGCCCGTCCAGTATTTTATGTCTGTCTCCAGTATTACTGTGTCTATCATCGGCGCAAACCAACATCTACAGTTCTTTCCGACACATTATGATTAGAGGATACCGTCTCGCCATCACTCGGATTACCCGCTTCATTTCCATAACGTTGCCACCTCTCTTTACTTTGCTTACTGAAGCCTGATCCTTGTCACACTCAGTGCTCTATCGCCCAGCCTCTCATCTTTCAATCGGGTTCGGCCAGGAAGGAACTGCAGATGCTGGATTAAAACGAAGATAGACACAACATGTAGCTCAGCGGGACAAGCAGCATATCAGAAGGGTCTCGACCCGAAATGTCACCCATTCCTTCTCCCCAGAGATGCTGCCTGCCGTCGAGTTACTCCAGCATTCTCTTTAAACCGGCATCTGCTGTTCCTTCCGACACATGCACAAGAAATAGGCAACTTTTCGGGCCGAAACGTTGCCTATTTCCTTCGTTCCATAGATGCTGCTGCACCCGCTGAGTTTCTCCAGCATTTGTGTGTGTGGGTGGGAGTTGGGGGGGGGATTCGAATCGGAACCCTTCTTCAGACATCCTAATCGGAATTGAGTCTGAAGATGTGTCTCGTCCCGAAACATCACCTATTTTTCTCCAGAGATGCTGCTTGACTCGCTGAGTTACTCCAGCTTTTTGTGTCTGTCTTCGGTTTAAACCAGCATGTGCAGTTCACTCCTTACACGGGTCTCTGGAGAACATTGATTGGTAGCGTTCCGGACCCTGCTTCGGAAAGGCATCGATCGCTAGTCGGCGAGGACTCCGAGCTGTATCTCTCAAAGAAGTACATGTGAAAAATTTCTCACGGACCCTAAAAATGCGGGACCTTTCAGTAAAGTTCCTTTTAAAGATTCTTGAATCTCATTAACATAACTCATGAATAAGTTGATGTCCATATGCGGATGCAAATCTTTATTTTTTAAATTCAATCCCACAGAAGACAATTTTTACTCACCTTCTGTCCCCTCTGTCCAGCTTCTGGGTTCACCGTTCGCAGGAGTTCCCACGGTAACCGCAAGAGTTATTACGGATATCGCACGGATATCGCACTGGCCACTACGTTCATATAATGTTGCAATACTCAACCACAAGTGTACAAGTCACTCTTCGAGAAATTCAAACTTGCTTGAATTTTCTCCCGAGTCACCAAGTTACACGATTACCTGCCGTTAGCGCTACGGTGGTCCACGGTGGTCCACGAATGCCGTAGTTATCGCACGAGGTTCCCACGATGTTAAACTCTGGTTAACTCTTGCGTCAAGTCGCCCCGTGAAAAAGCCCCATTACAGTGCTTACAGCTCGCAGCGGCAGAGTAACGCGATAGATGAAATAGATCAATGATCATATTTAAATTCAATCCCGACTACGGGCGATGTCTGTACGGCCTTTTTGTACCTTCTCCCCGTGAGAAACCGCGTGGCTTTCCTCCCACACCCCAAAGACCCACAGGTTTGTAGGTTAATTGGCTTGGCGTAAATGTAAATCGTGTAGGGTAGTGTTTTAGTGTGCGGGGATCGCTGGTCGGCACGGACTCGGTGGGCCGAAGGGCTAGTTTCCGTGCTGCATCTTTAAGCTAAATTAAACCCAGCGGGTCAGACAGCATCTCTGGAGAAAGGAATATAGAGTTACAGTCTATGAGAAAGAGCGGATGGACACAATCTTAATATCGGCAGTAACTGTGTCCACGCACACACATCTTTGCTTGTATTCCGTGTACCATGGCGGCTTCACTACACTGTACTCTACCTGGCAATCCTGCTCATTGTAGCTCCACCACTCCATAGATGCTGCCTCACCCGCTGAGTTCCTCCAGCATTTTTTTTTAATCTACCTTCGATTTTTCCAGCATCTGCAGTTCCTTCTTAAACATAAACTCAACTACTGTGCGGTTGCCCGAGTCTCTGTGTCTGTGATGCTGCTACAGTCTGTCCTCAATCTCAAGAATGACCCCCGACCCGCTGAGTTCCTCCAGCACTTTGGCTTCTGCTAGATTCCAGCATCTGACTGCAGTTCTCCACCACTCCAAGATTTGTCAACGCACACACACGGTCTCACTGAACTTGAGTAACGTTTACTTCTGTGTCCGTGAAGATTTTTACCATGGCTGTACACAACTGTGACCCCCAGCCCAGCCCAACACAGTACCTCACCCCTTTATACCCTGGCACCTGTACCACACCTCTATACACCTGTGCTGCTTCATGTACACCTGTCCTCTACACTCCACGCCTCTCCATACCCCTGAATCTCTCCCTGGCTCTCTCCCTCTCCCTGCCCCTCTCCCTGTCCCTGTCCCTCTCCCTGTCCGTCTCCCTGTCCGTCTCCCTGTCCCTCTCTCTCGCTCTCTCTGTCCCTGTCCCTCTCCCTGCCCCTCTCCCTGTCCCTCTCCCTGTCCCTCTCCCTCTCTCTCACTCTCTCTGTCCCTGCCCCTCTCCCTCTCCTATTTACACCTGTATTTTCTGCACTTCTCTACACCACTGTACCCCTCTGTCCCTCTACCCCTAAACTCTCTACATCCCTTACCCCCTCTGTACCCCCTCTCCTCGAACCCCTCTCTCCCCGCGTCCCACTGTGGCCATCTCTCTGAAACTCCCCCTCTGTACCTCTACGCCCCTCCATCACCGTCTCTTCCCTCCCCAGCGCCCCTCTCTCTCCGACCCACCCTCCCTCCATGTCCCCCTCTCTCCCTCCATGTCCCCCTCTCTCCCTCCATGTCCCCCTCTCTCCCCCAGCCGGCCTGCACCCCTCTGTCCCTGCCCCCCCCTCTCTCTATGCCACCGTCTCTGTACCCCCTTATGCACCCCCTGCCTCTCTCTATCCCCCCTCTCTCTCCCTCTACCCCTTCTCCCTCTCTACCCCTCCCTCTCTACCCCCTGTCTCTACCCCCTGTCTCTCCCCCCTGTCTCTCCCCCCTGTCTCTACCCCCTGTCTCTACCCCCCTGTCTCTACCCCCTCTCCCCCCTGTCTCTACCCCCTCTCCCTCTCTCCCCCTGTCTCTACCCCTCTCCCCTCTCTACCCCTCTCCCCTTGTCTCCCCGTGTACCTTGAGCGAGTCCCGGGCAGTATCCAGCGAGGTGACGGTGTGTTCCCGGTGATCTCCACTATCCATACACGATGTACACACACACTGGCCGTCCTGCTGACAGAAGAGTTGTAGGGGTTGCCCGTGTTGGGGACACAGCCGCTCGGCCCGTCCACCTGCTGCTGCTGTTGCTACATCTAGTGCGGGGAGCGGGGCAGTGACGGGGCCACTACAGGTGGGACAGTCCAGGCTGCCACCCAGCGCTGTATCTGAGTATCGGGCACAGTCGGAGCACAGGCGGTGACCACAGGGCAGACGCCGGGCGCTGGCACCCAGACCGGGGGAGCGACACACGGCGCAGTCCGACGCCGGCACCGGGGTGTCCATGGGCGGCGGCAGCAGCAGAGTGACCGCGGGGAGCCGGCACCACAGACACAGAGAGAGACAGAGACAGGACAGCCCAGCCCAGCCCAGCCCAGCCCGGGGTTAACCCTTCCCCAACCCCCAGCACCACACACACGCCCTTCGGCCCGGCCCCGCCCTGCTAGCCCAATGGACAAAAACTGACCGCTCCTCCCTCACACACGCCCAGTGTCCTCACCCCCACCCCCCCCCCCCCACACACACACGCCCTTCGGCCCGGCCCCGCCCTACTAGCCCAATGGACAAAAACTGACCGCTCCTCCCTCACACACGCCCAGTGTCCTCACCCCCCAACACCAACAAACAGCCCCTCACAAACCAATGGAGATCAGACAGAATGTGAATGGAGGAGTAGACTGGAGTTTAGAAGGATGAGAAGGCATCTCATTGAAACATATAAGATTATTAAGGGCTTGGACACGCTAGAGGCACAAAACATGTCTCCAATGTTGGGGGAGTCCAGAACCAGGGGCCACAGTTTAATAATAAGGAGTAAGCCATTTAGAATGGAGACAAGGAAACACTTTTTCTCACAGAGAGTGGCGAGTCTGTGGAATTCTCTGCCTCAGAGGCAGGTTCTCTGGATGCTTTCAAGATAGGGCTCTTAAAAATAGCGGAGTCATGGGATATGGGGAGAAGGCAGGAACGGGGTACTGATTGGGGATGATCAGCCATGATCACATTGAATGGCGGTGCTGGCTCGAAGGGCCGAATGGCCTACTCCTGCACCTGTTGTCTATTGTCTATTGTCTAGACTCGATGGGCCGAATGGCCTACTCCTCCCTGAACTCATGATGAAGGGTCAACACCCAAACGTCACCCGTTCCTTCTCTCCACAGATGCTGCCCGACCCACTGTGTTACTCCAGCACTTTGTGTACCTTCTGTACTACTTCTGTATCCACTCTGGAGTTCTCCAGTTTTAGCTGACACTATCACCCCCTTCTCTCCCCCCCCCCCCTATTCCCTGTGCCCCACCCTGTTTCTCCCACTCTCCCATTCCCCCCTCACCCCATCACCCCCCCCCCCCTCCTATTCCACCTACATCCCATCCTCTGGCTTCACATGCCACTCCTCTTGTTTAGGAACAGGTGACAAACATGTGTCCCCTGGGGCAAGCAATATCCCTTCCCTGGTATATAGGGTGTCATAGAACAGTGCAGGCCATTCAGCCCACAACAAACTATGATGCCATGATCATAGTGGTGCAGTGGTCGAGTTGTTGAGACCCGGGTTCAATCCTGGCGTTTGCACCTTCTCCCCGTGACCTGCGTGGGTTTTGCTCCGAGATCTTAGGTTTCCTCCCACACTCCAAAGACATACAGGAATGTGGATCAATTGGCTTGGTGGAAATGTAAATGGTCTATAATGGGTGTAGGATAGTGTTAAGCCCCTGTCCCACTTAGGAGACCTAAACAGCAAACCTTGCCCGCCACCCAAGGTTTCCATGAAGTCACCGGAGGTTTTGGTCACTCTCCCTGATGGTTGAAAGTGGTTTTCGCGTGGTCGAGGCTTCATCTAGGTTGCTGCTATTTTTTCATCATGATTAAAACTGGCCTCGACTAAAAATAGGTTGCCGTTATAAAAATCGATATTTTTTTAATCGCAGGTCTAGTCGAAGCCGGTTTTCTTCATAGTCGAGGAAGGTTTCAACATATGCGTAGGAGGTGGTAGGAGGTTGCAGGTCACCTCCACCTTGATTTTTTTTTTGGGTGGCGGGCAAGGTCACCAGAGGTTGCTGTTTAGGTCTCCGAAGTGGGACAGGGGCATCAGTGTGCGGGGGATCGCTGGTCGGTGCCGAAACGTTGCCTATTTCCTTCACTCCATAGATGCTGCTGCACCCGCTGAGTTTCTCCAGCATTTTTGTGTACCTTCGATTTTCCAGCATCTGCAGTTCCTTCTTAAACTAAATCAAATCTTTTCCACCTGCACATGATCCGTATCCCTCCATTCCCTGCATATCCACGCGCCTATCCAAAAGCCTCTAACACCACTATCGTATCTGCCTCCACCACCACCCCTGGCAGCACGTTCCAGCCACCCACCACACTCTGCGTAAAACAACTCGCCCCACACATCACCTTCAAACTTTCACTTTAAGCTTTGCCCGCTAGTATTTGATTGTCCATGATGGCAAAAAGGTTCTGACTGTCTACTCTATCTATGCATTTCATAATTGTATACACTTCTATCAGGTCTCCCCTCAACCTCTGGTATTCCAGAGAAAACAATCCAAATCTGGATTATGCCCATCGGACTCTGCCCCCCATGTCCAGCAGCGGAAGGGCCCTACACTGTGGTCCTCCCCCCACCGAGCCTTGGCGTTGGCTGCACCGAGCTTCAGTGCGTCCCTCAACACGTACTCCGCCCATAAGGATGGAGGTCACGGCTCAGATTACGGGTCAGATCTCCAAGCTCAGCATAAAACTGGGTGAAGGAACACGCTGGCCTTAGATGCTGTGTGAAAGAGCAACAACACAATGGTCCACTTTTAACCAACAAAGGCTGCTGAATCAGCACCACAGCTGCGATAAGACAGCACTGATATAAGTTGCAACATGTGAATGGACACATTGAACGGCCGGCAAATCCCATCTTCACC
Organism: Amblyraja radiata; assembly: GCF_010909765.2. Lineage (NCBI taxonomy): Eukaryota > Metazoa > Chordata > Chondrichthyes > Rajiformes > Rajidae > Amblyraja > Amblyraja radiata. Next base: position 29,308 of record NW_022630777.1, on the reverse strand, counting down.
CTTGCTTGTCCGCATACCAGACTGGCCCAGACACACAGCAGGGAAACAGGCCATTCATAGTCATAGAGTGATACAGTGTGGAAACAGGCCCTTCGGCCCCACTTGCCCACACCGGCCCACAATGTCCCAGCTACACTAGTTCCACCTGCCTGCGTTTGGTCCATATCCCTCCAAACCTGTCCTATCCATGTACCTGTCTAACTGTTTCTTAAACGTTGGGATAGTCCCAGCCTCAACTACCTCCTCTGGCAGCTCGTTCCATACACCCACCGAGTTACCCCTCGGGTTCCTATTAAACCTTTTCCCCTTCACCTTAAACCTATGTCCTCTGGTCCGCGATTCCCCTACTCTGGGCAAGATACTCTACCCAATCTATTTGCCCCAACCCGTCAGTGCCAACCAAGATGCCCCATCCAATTTAGTCCCATTTACCTGCTAATCCCTGGAGGAACTCAGCAGGTCAGGCAACATCTCTAGAGGGAAAGGGGTGATTTTTGTTCTGACACCATTCATTGAGTCTCACAATTAGATGCCACAGTGTCAAGGTTGAAAGGTTTTTCTCCACAGATGCTGCCTGACTGCTGAGTTATTCCAGCACTTTGTGTCTATCTTCAGAATAAACCAGCACCTGCAGTTCCATCCTACACACTCCCTCCAAACCCTTCCTGCACATGTATTTGTACGTGTCTTTTAAACGTTGGGATAGTCCCAGCCTCAACTACCTCCTCTGGCAGCTCGTTCCATACACCCACCACCCTTTGTGTGGAAAAAGTTACCCCTCAGGTTCTGATTAAATCATTCCCTCTCGACTTAAACCTTTGATAATTAACCTCTGGTCAACGGGTGTTTGGAAGGAAACCGGAGCAACTTGAGAAAACCCACGCGGTCACATGGAGAACGTGCAAACTCCACACAGACAGTACCCGAGCAATAACCAGGCCGTGTGTGGCTTGTCAAATTCAGAGCTCGGCCGCAAGAACCAGGGTCACATATCACGTTGGGTGGCTCGGTGGTGCAGCGGTAGTGTTGCTGCCTCTCAGTGTCGGAGACACAGGTTCTATCCTGACTATCCTGTCTCCGTGACCTGTGTGGGTTTTCTCCGGGTGCTCCGGTTTTCTCCCGCACTCCAAAGACGCGCAGGTTTGTAAGTTAATTGCCTTCGGTAAAAATGTTAAATTGTCCCTAGTGTGTAGGATGTGATAGTAGTGTATGGGGTGATCGCTGGTCGGCCCGGTCTCAGTTTGCCGAAGGACCTGTTTCCACGCTGTAGCTCTGAACTAATCTAAACTGACCACCCACTGAATGACCCATACATTCTCCCACTCCATCTCACTGCGAGACTCATTGCCAGAACAACAATCAGCATGACCTAGTAGATGATTATTGACTTTGGAAGAAGAAATCCGAGGATCCACAAACCTGTCTTCATCAATGGGTGGAGAGAGAGTCGACAACTTCAAGTTCCTGGGCGGCACATCTCTGAAGCTCTGCCCTGGACCCAGCTCATTGACGCAACCACAAAGACAGCCCATCAACACCTCTACTCCCTCAGAAGATTGAGGAGACGAATATTCTCTTGGCCTTGTACAGGTGTATGGTAGAGAGAACATTGACAGACTGCATCAAGGCCCGACTTGGCAACCACAACGCCCAGGAATGAAGGAGTACAAAACGTTGTGGACACTGCCCAGTCCATCACTGGTACTGACCTCCCCACCATCGAAGGGATCTACGGGAGGCTCTGCCTCAATAAGGCAGCCAGTATCATCAGAGACCCACACCACCCTGACCACACTCTCATTTCACCCCTGCCATCAGGAAGAAGGTACAGGAGTCTGAAAACTGTAATTCCCAGGTTCAGGAACAGCTTCTTCCCTACAAGCCATCAAGCTCTTAAACACTACACAAGACTAACATCAAATGAACTGCCAAGGACTGATTTTGGTTGCACTAAGGACTTTGGTTTTATGCATTTGTATTACTGTTATTGATTCAAGATTCAAGTTCAAGTGAGTTTATTGTCATGTGTCCCTGATAGGACAATGAAATTCTTGCTTTGCTTCAGCACAACAGAACATAGTAGGCATTGACTACAAAACAGATCAGTGTGTCCATATACCATTATATACGTATATACACACATGAATAAATAAACTGATAAACTGCAAATAAACAGATAATGGGCTATTAATGTTCAGAGTTTTGTCCGAGCCAAGTTTAATAGCCTGATGGCTGTGGGGAAGTAGCTATTCCTGAACCTGGTTGTTGCAGTCTTCAGGCTCCTGTACCTTCTACCTGAAGGTAGCTGGGAGATGAGTGTGTGGCCAGGATGGTGTGGGTCCTTGATGATGCTGCCAGCCTTTTTCAGGCAGTGACTGCGATTGATCCCCTCGATGGTAGGAAGGTCAGAGCCGATGATGGACTGGGCAGTGTTTACTACTTTTTGTAGTCTCTTCCTCTCCAGGGCGCTCAAGTTGCCGAACCAAGCCACGATGCCACTGGTCAGCATGCTCTCTACTGTGCACCTGTAGAACCTGTATTGATTTAAAATATAGACATATATTGTGTGTTATATTGTGGGCCCGTTTAACTGTTGCAAGTGAGAATATCATTGTTCCATTGTTGGTAGATATGACAATGAATCACTCTTGACTCTTGCCACTCACTGCCAGCCAACTCTCAATTCCCTTATATCACTTCCCAGAAGCAAATCAGGGAATTATTTGTGTTGCAAACCTGTAAAGCATTCTTGGACCAAGTCCGAACATCCTTGATTGGACTTTGCTGGTTTAACCTTGTACTAGTCCCTTATCATCCACCTATACCAGGGGTTCCCAACTTTTTTTGTCCCGTTTACCCCAGGCAACTTTTTGAAAGTAAATTTACCCCCATCATGTTTTGTTCAGTAATTCGAGTTTACATTCCTTCCACAATAAAGCAACTGACAAAGGGGACATTTTTAAATACTGTTTTTAACATTAGTTCCAGAATCAACAATATTCCACCCCAGGCTGGGAACCCTTGGTCTACACACTATAATGGCTCGGTTGTAATCATGCATTGTCTTTTTGCCTACGGGGCACCGGGGGAGGGAGATGGCAGCCCTGCCGGCAGTCTGTTCGTTTTTCATCCTTTTTGTTATTTTTAGCGTTTGTTTAAAGTTTGTTTTAATGTTCTTCTGTTTGTTGTGTGTGGGGGGAGAGGGGAGGGGATCGGGGTTAACTTTTTTTTCAAGTTCTTACCTTCCCGGAGAGGTGATCAAGTTTCGGATCATATTCTCTGGGCTCTGCGGCCTACCATCGACGGAGTTAGAAGCCTCCTCGGACTGTCGTGAGCCCCACCGCGGGAACTTCCCATCGGAGCGGATCCCTTGCCTGGGATCGCTCCCACCGCGGCCTGTGGACTTACCATCAAGGGCTCACAGTCTCGGGTGAGGATAGTCGGGAGCTCCAATGCCGCAGAAGGTTCGTCCAGCCCCGATGCGAGGTTTGATCGCCCGTTGCGTGGGGGAGCTGACATCCCCCCGATGCAGGAGCTGAACGCCTCAACGCGGAGGGCCTGAACGCTGCCGGCTACGGGAGTCAAGACAGTCCTGTCAACTCGAGGCCCCCGACCGAGGAAGAACAAAAGGAAGGACTTGAACTTTATTTCGCCTTCCATCACAGTGAGGAATGTGTAGGAGTCACTGTGGTGGATGTTCATGTTAAAATGTGTTTTTTGAGTCTGTTGCTTTTTTAAATTGTATGACTGACCTGGCCAGTGAAACTTCACTACACCAATTGGTGTATGTGACAATACATGAACCTTATGCTGACTGGATAACACGCAACAAAAGCTTTTCACTGTACCTCGGTACACATGACAATAAACTCAACTGAAGTACCTTCCTTGCACTTGTTGAACCCATTCCCATTCCCATATTCTCAATAGTTCATGACCTGAACTAGGGGGAAGAGGTTGGAGGGGCTGGGACTTCATTCCTTGGAGTGCAGGAGGCCGTAGTGGTGATCTTATAGAGGTGTGTACAATCATGAGCATAGGTCTGGTGAATGCACAGTCTTTGGTAGAGGAATTCATGTCGGATGTGAAGGCTTTGGAAAAGGTACGGAGGAGGTTTACCAGAACGATGAACCAGTGGGTCTGTAGAAGGGTCTCGGCCCATCCACGTTCTCCAGGAACGCTGCCTGACCCGCTGCAACTGAATCATCCTACCACAACCAGAGAGCGGTCGTGAACTACTATCTGCCTCTTTGGAGACACTCGGACTATCCTTGATTGGACTTTGCTGGCTTTGCCTTGCAGTGAACGTTATTCCCTTATCATGTATCTGTACACTGTAAATGGCTGGATTGTAATCATGTATTGTCTTTCCGCTGACTGGTTAGCATGCAACAAAAGCTTTTCACTGTACCTCGCTACACGTGACAGTAAACTGAACTGAAATGTGTTACTCCAGCACTTTGTGTCCTATCGTGTATTTGTCAGAATATTGCCGGGATGAGGGGGCATCTGGAGAGGGAGGTTAGACAGACTTGGTTTCTCTGAAACACCAGAGGTTTCGGGAGACCAGATAGAAGTATATTAAATTATAAGAGGCATGGATAGGGTACACAGTCAGAACCTTTCTGTGGTGCATCATTACAAGTTGATGCATCATTTGAGGCAGGCCCAATTTTAGTTTAGAGATACAGCATGGAAACAGGCCCATCGGCCTGCTGTGGACACTAAAAGCTGGAGTAACTCAGCGGGACAGGCAGCGTCTCTGGAGAGAAGGAATGGGTGACGTTTCAGGTCGAGACCGTCCCTTCGGCCCACCGGGTCCGCGCCGGCCAGCGATCCCCGCACACTAACACTATCCTACACACACTAGGGACATTTTACATTTATACCAAGCCAAGTAACCTACAAACCTGTACGTCTTTAGAGTGTGGGAGGAAACCGGAGATCCGAAGTCACAGGCAGAACGTACAAACTCCGTACAGACAGCACCCGTAGTCAGGATGGAAACATAGAAACATAGAAAATAGGTGCAGGAGTAGGCCATTCGGCCCTTCGAGCCTGCACCGCCATTCAATATGATCATGGCTGATCATTCAACTCAGTATCCTGTACCTGCCTTCTCTCCATACCCCCTGATCCCTTTAGCCACAAGGGCCACATCTAACTCCCTCTTAAATATAGCTAAACCCGGGACCCGGGTCTCTGCGCTGTGAGGCAGCAACTCTACCACTGCACCACCGTGCTGCCCTTTTCCTTAGCTTTCTGAGGAACTAGAGGTGTCAGTCTGCACCCATGGCCCTAGAGTCCATGTGGTGGGACCAGGACAAATTGTTGGTGATATTTACACCTTGGCAGCTGAAGCTCTTGGCCATCTCTACCTCTACGCCCCATTGACGTGAACGAGAGCGTACACTCAATGGCGTTTCACTGAAGCCAGTAACTAGCTCCTTCATCTTGCTGCCATTGAGGGAGAGGTTGCTGCCTTGACAACAAGTTACAAAGTTCTCCATCTCCTTCCTGCTTGTTGTGTGAGCTCAGGCCCGCCACGTGGCATCATCTGCCAACTGGTAGACGAAGTTGGCAGAGAATCTTGCCCGCACGGTCTTGTGTGTGCAGGAAGGAACTGCAGATGCTGCTTTAAGTGTACGGGTGAGTGTAGACAGGGGCTGAGAGGGGAGGGCAGGGAGTGAGTTCAGATTTCGATAGAGGGGGGAGGGGGGGGGAGGGAGCGGCACAGTGGCGCAGCGGGTAGAGCTGCTGCCTCACAGCACCAGAGACCCTGCTTCCATCCTGACTACAGGTGCTGTCTGTACGGAGTTTGTACGTTCTCCCCGTGACCTGCGTGGGTTTTCCCCGGGTGCTCCGGTTTCCTCCCACACTCCAAAGACGTACAGGTTTGTAGATTAATTGGCTTTGGTAAATTTGTAACTTGTCCCTAGTGTGTGTGGGATAGTGTTAGTGTACGGGGACGGGGTGATCGCTGGCCAGCATGGACTCGGTGGGCCGAAGGGCCTGATTCCACGCTGTATCTCTAAACTAAACCTCCCAAAGGAGGATCTCGACCGGAAACGTCACCCATGCCTTCTCTGAGATGCTGCCTCTCCTGCTGAGTTACTGCAGCTTTTTACATCTTCATTCTAAACTAAAGGGGTAATGTCTCCCATGGTTTTTCACACAGCAATCAGACCACAACATAAAAAATGAAATAAATCTCTTTATTTATAAATGTACTGGTGCAATATAAATCTGACAGTCTCCTATAAAAAGCAGGAGACTGGGAAAGCGATCTGGACGCTGGAAGCTGGGCCGGGCTGGAGGAGACGGGGAGACATTGCCTCTTGTAGGGTGTGAAACACCAGACTCAGTGTCACTGGGGATGAGACTGCGGACGCTGGGCCAGGTTGGATAAGCTGGGAGACCCTCCCTCCTGTAGGATGGGTCGACTGGGCTTGTACTCACTGGAATTTACACGGATGAGAGGGGGATCTTACAGAAACATATTACATTCTTAAGGGATTGGAGCGGCTAAATGCAGGAAAAATGGTCCCGATGTTGGGGGAATCCAGGACCAGGGGCCACAGTTTAAGAATATAGGGTAAAGCCATTTTGGACTGAGACGAGGAAAAACATTTTCACCCAGAGAGTTGTGAATCTGTGGAATTCTCTGCCACAGAAGGCAGTGGAGGCCGATTCACTGGGTGTTCTCAAGAGAGAGTTAGATTTAGCTAACGGAATCAGGGGATATGGGGAGAAAGCAGGAACGGGGTACTGATTGGGGATGATCAGCCATGATCATATTGAACGGCGGTGTTGGCTGGAAGGGCCGAATGGCCTACTCCTGCACCTATTGTCTATGCTTCTCTGCAAGGCAGCAGGCCAGACTCGCTGGCACAGTGGCTGGGTGTGTGGAGCATGTGGACGCTGAATGCTGGGCCAGGCTGGATGAGCTGGAGAGACAGTCCCTTGTGTGGGAGGTGAGAGACCACCAGAGTCAGGGCCACTGGGGCTGGGTGTGTGGAGTAGGTGGGATTGTGGAGGGGGGCGGATATGGTCACTTGTACACGGCCATCCTGGGGTTCTGGTACAGGTACATGTAGGCGTCACAGAACTGCCGTTTGGCCACTCCCGCCATGTCGCGGCCACTCTGCTTGGCCAGCTGTGCGGGGGGGATGTCCATGTACTGACCAACCTCGGGGCAGGCCGTCACCGATGGGATGTTGTAGCCGCTCTCCCCACCTGTGGGTCACAAGCACCATCACATTGTCACTTTACTTCAGAGACACAGCGCAGAAGCAGGCCCTTCAACCCACCCAGCCCATGCTGACCAGGCCCTTCAACCCACGCCAACCAGGCCCTTCAACCCACGCCAACCAGGCCCTTCAACCCACCCAGCCCATGCCGACCAGGCCCTTCAACCCATCCAGCCCAGGCCGACCAGGCCCTTCAGCCCACCCAGTCCATGCCGACCAGGCCCTTCAGCCCACCCAGCCCATGCTGACCAGGCCCTTCAGCCCATGCTGACCAGGCCCTTCAGCCCACCCAGCCCATGCTGACCAGGCCCTTCAGCCCACCCAGTCCATGCTGACCATGCCCTTCAGCCCACGCCAACCAGGCCCTTCAACCCACCCAGCCCATGCCGACCAGGCCCTTCAACCCACCCAATCCATGCTGACCAGGCCCTTCAGCCCACCCAGCCCATGCTGACCAGCGATCACCCCTTCACGCTCGCTCCATCGTATCCCACTCGCTCATCCACTCCCTACACACTAGGGGTGATTTAGAGACACAGCGCACTACAGGCCCTTCAACCCATTGTTTAAGAAGGAACTGCAGATGCTGGTAAAATCGAAGGTCGACACAAAATGCTGGAGAAACTCAACGGGTTGAGGCAGCATCTGTGGAGAGAAGGAATTGGCGACGTTTCGGGTCGAGACCCATTGAGTTTCTCCAGTATTTTGTGTCTACCTTCGACCCACTGAGTCCACGCCGACCATCGATCACCCGTTCACACTAGTTGTATATTATCCCACTCTCTCACCCGCTCCCTACACACTAGGGGCAATTTACAGAGGGCCGATTAACCCACAAACCCGCACGTCTTTGGGATGTGGGAGGATAGGTTGGCACGGTGGTGCAGCGGTAGAGTTGCTGCCTCACAGCGCCAGAGACCTGGGTTCCATCCTGACTACTGGTGCTGGGTTTTCTCCGGGTGCTCCGGTTTCCTCCCACACTCCACAGACGTGCCTCTCATGATATTATCCACCTCTATAAGATCATCCCTCAGCCTCCTGCGCTCCAAGGAATAAAGTCCCAGCCTGCCCAAGCTCTCCCGAGAGATCTCCACTCTTACAGCTTTCCCCCCCAACCACTAAATCAATAGACAATAGACAATAGGTGCAGGAGTAGGCCAGTCGGCCCTTCGAGCCAGCACCGCCATTCAATGTGATCATGGCTGATCATCCCCAATCAGTACCCCGTTCCTGCCTTCTCCCCATATCCCCTGACTCCGCTATCTTTAAGAGCCCTATCTAGCTCTCTCTTGAAAGCATCCAGAGAACCTGCCTCCACCGCCTTCTGAGGCAGAGAATTCCACAGACAATGTGAAGAAGGGTGCCGACCCTTTCACTGTGACTGGTCAGGTATGGCAATAAAGCGTCCCTCCATCCATTGCTGTGTTGCTGGTCAGCAAGGTGTGAGTGAGTGAGTGAGTGAGTGAGTGAGTGAGTGAGTGAGTGAGTGAGTGAGTGAGTGAGTGAGTGAGTGAGTGAGTGAGTGAGTGAGTGAGTGAGTGAGTGTGTGTGAGTGTGTGTGTGAGCGGGGTGCCGATGAGCCTCACCGTGCCTGTCGGACATGCTGTCGAAGAACATCCAGTCACTGTTCTGCGGTCCGTACTTGACGAAGGATACGTAGTGGCTGGTCTCGATGCACAGCACAGCGAAGAGTTGCATCCGCTCGCGGGGGACCCCTGCCCGACGCCCCCCCTCGTACCCCGCCGGGCAGCGCAGCGCCAACGGCACGTGCCGGCGCCGCGACGCCTGCGAGTGAACCTGCAGCAAGGGGGGAGTAACGCAGTCAGTGGTGGGAGTGAACCAGGGGGGAGTAACGCAGTCAGTGATTGCTCCTTCTGCAGTTGTACAGAGCCCTAGTGAGACCACACCTGGAGTATTGTGTGCAGTTTTGGTCCCCTAGTTTGAGGAAGGACATTCTTGCTATTGAGGGAGTGCAGCGTAGGTTTACAAGGTTAATTCCCGGGATGGCGGGACTGTCATGTGCTGAGAGAATGGAGCAGCTGGGCTTGTACACTCTGGAGTTTAGAAGGATGAGAGAGGCTCTCATTGAAACATATAAGATTGTTAAGGGCTTGGACATGCTAGAGGCAGGAAACATGTTCCCGATGTTGGGGGAGTCCAGAACCAGGGGCCACAGTTTAAGAATAAGGGGTAAGCCATTTAGAACAGAGACGAGGAAACACTTTTTCTCACAGAGAGTGGTGAGTCTGTGGAATTCTCTGCCTCAGAGGGCGGTGGAGGGAGGTTCTCTGGATACTTTCAAGAGAGAGCTAGATAGGGCTCTTAAAAATAGGGGGATATGGGGAGAAGGCAGGAACGGGGTACTGATTGGAGATGATCAGCCATGATCACATTGAATGGCGGTGCTGGCTCGAAGGGCCGAATGGCCTACTCCTGCACCTATTGTGTATTGATGGGAGTGAACGAGGGAAGGGAGTAATGCAGCAAGCGATGGGATTGAACCGGGGGGGAGTAACGCAGCCAGTGATGAGAGAGAGTGATGGCGTGAGTAATGAGAGTGACCCCCCTTCATCCTGCACCCCTTGTCAGAAGGATAGACACTAAAAGCTGGAGTAACTCGGCGGGACAGGCAGCGTCTGTGGAGAGAGGGAATGGGTGACGTTTCGGGTCTGGCCCCTTCTTCAGACTGAGTGTAGGGAGGCGTGAGGGAAGAGCTCTGGGAAAGGGGAGAGGCGGGGAAAAGCACAGCTGGGTAATAGGTGGACACGGGGTGAGGGGCTGATAGGCAGATGGTTGGAAGAAAGGCCTGAGATAAGAGCAGAAGGTGCGAGAGGTTTGAAGAGTTGCGGATTGTGAAGCCAGAGAGAGGAAAGTGGCGGGGGAGGGAGGGGGGGGGACAGGTGGGAGTCCACGTGAGACACAGAGCAGGGAGGGGGTGGGAAAGAAAGGGTGGGGGGGGGGTGGGGAGGAGAGGGGCAATGTTTGGGAGGGGAGTTAGAGATCACCTAAAATTGGAGCTCATGGACAGGAAAGATTTTGCGGGACGCGGGCCAAACGCAGGCAAATGGGACTGGTGTAGACGGGACATTGTGGTCAGCACAGACAAGATGGGCCGAATAGCCTGTTTCCGTGCTGTACGACTGTCTAACCAGGTACATGGATAAGAAAGGTTTGGCGGGATATGGGCCAAATGCAGGGACTAGCCTAGATGGGCTCTGTTGGTCGGCATGGAGGTGTTGGGCCGAAGGGCCTGTCTCCATGCTGTCTGACTCTAAGTGTATGGATAGGACAGGTTGAGGGGGATATGGGCCAAAGACCAACACAAACAGGTGGGACTAGTGTAGATGGGGCGTGCGGGTCAGTGTGGAGGGCCTGTCTCGGTGCTGTCTCTAATGGCAGGGCTCTGAGGGAGAGGTGGGCGCGTTTACCTGTGTCCAGCAAGTGTCACAGAACTGCTTGAGGCCGGTTTTGGAGAAGAGCTTGTCTTTGAAGCAGTCCTCGCACTCCTGGGTGGCCAGCTCGTCGCACACAAAGCACCCCCTGGGGCCTGAGGACACAGGGAGAAGGGAACAACACAGATCAGTCAGTGTGGGCGGTGGGTGCTGGGTGCTGGGTGAATCCAACACCACCCTCATTCACAGCGCCCACAACACAACGGCAGCACGACACACAAACATAGACCGCTCACTCTGCAGCCTCAGAAGCCCAGGCAAGGCCCGGTACAAACTTCCACAATAGGTTCAGAAGTTACAGGAGCAGAATTAGGCCATTCGGCCCATCACGTCTACTCCACCATTCAATCGTGGCTGATCTACCTCTCCCTCCTAACCCCATTCTGTGGTAAAGAATTCCACAGATTCACCACCCTCTGACTAAAGAAATTCCTCCTCATCTCCTTCCAAATGGAACATCCATTCATTCTGAGGCTGTGCCCTCTGGTCCTGGACTCTCCCACTAGTGGAAACATCCTCCCCACATCCACTCTACCCAGGCCTTTCACTATTCTGTACATTTCAATGAGGTTCCCCCTCATCCTTCTAAACCCCAGCGAGTACAGTCCCAGTGCCGACCAACGCTCAACATAGGTTAACCCACTCATTGCTGGGATCGTTCTTGTAAACCTCCTCTGGTATTAGCTGAGGGAAAACCTGCTGGAACCTTCTGGAAGAGAGGATATTAGCTGCGAGGAGAGGTTAGATAGAGGTGGATTGTTTCCTCTTAAGCGACGGAGGTTGAGGGGAGACATTATAAAGTGTATACAATTGTGACAACATACAATACAATACCATACCGTTTATTTGTCATTTGAACCTCACATGAAGTTCAAACAAAATTTAGTTTCTGCAGTCATACAAACAAGAAAAAGAACCAAGACACACACCAACACAATTTACACAAACATCCATCACAGTGAATCTCCTCCTCACTGTGATGGAAGGCAAAGTCTTGTCTCACCCCTGCTCTCCATTCCTCTCCCGAAGTCGACGTCAAAGCCCCCAGCGGTCGCTAGCAAGTCCGCGGCAAATTAAAGCCGCGCCGGGCGTTGTAAGACCCCGCTCCAGGTCACTCTCGACCCCGCAATTCGGGCGGGAGAAGTCGCCGTTGCCGGTGCCCCGCAAAGCAGTCTCCCACCGGGGACCCGCGAGCTCCCGGTGTCACCATCCACCAGAGTCGGGTCGCAGCAGCTCGCCGCCGCAGCTCTCCACGCTCCGAAGCCGGCCAGCTCCACGATGGTAGGTCCGCAGCTCCACAGGCTCCGTGACTTGAGCCCCCAGGTCGTTCCGGTTGGAGGCCGCTCCACGGCGCTAGGCCCCAACGACAACGGAGACCCGACAGGGAAAAGGTCGGGTATCCATGCAGGGAAGAGATTTAAACGTTTCCCCCACCCACCCCCCACCCCCCACACATACACATTTAAAAGCCCACTACAAACTAAACCCTCAACAGGACAAAACAAAATACACAGACAGACTGCAGAGGCCGCTGCGACGTTGGTCGCGCCGCCCAGACTATGAGGGTGAGGGTGGGGGGAGAGGAGTGGGGGGGGGGGGCGAGCTGGAGGGGAGAGGTGGGTGAAGGGTGCAGGAGAGTGGGAGGGGAACTGGGAGTGGGGTGTGGGGGGAGGGGAGGGGAATGCAGAGTGGGATGGGATTTGAGGGGGGGCAGGGTGGGAGGGGGATTTGAGAGAGGGGGAGGGGGTGGGCGAAGCGGAGTGCGAGGGGGATTTGAGGGGGGGCAGGGTGGGAGGGGGATTTGAGGTGGGGCAGGGTGGGAGGGGGATTTGAGATGGGGAGGGGAGGGGATTTGAGGGTGGGGTGGGGGAGGGGATTTGCGGGGGGGTGGGAGAGGCGGAGTGGGAAGGGGATTTGAGAGGGGTGGGGAGAGGGGGAGGGGATTTGAGGGGGGGCAGTGGGAAGGAAATTTGAGAGGGGGAGGGGAAGAGGGGATTTGAGGGGGGAGGGGATTTGAGGGCGGAGGGGAATTTGAGGGCAGTGGGGATTTGAGGGGGGTGGGGGGCAGGGTGGGGGGGAAATCTGAGGGGGGTGGGGGAGAGGATTTGAGGGGGGAGGGGATTTGAGAGGGGGGGAGGGGGAGGGGGCATACCTGTGCCCCTCACCCCCTACCTCTGTTACCTACTTTCACTCAGCAGGTCGGTGATGTCCAGTTCCAGAGAAGGGATGATTTTCTCAAACATCTTATAACTCTTCCCAAAGCGAGGCATCTGTATGATAAAGCAGGAGGGAACCTGGGGGTGAAAAGAGTTAAATTGCGAGGTGGGTGGGAGGATTGTTGATTTGATTGAAACTTTATTCTCACGTGTGACAAGTCACAGTGAGATTCTTCGTTTTGCAAAACACACACAAGGTATGCAAAGAGTGGCCACATAAGGGGCACAGAGAAGGTATTCAGTATAGTCCCCAATGGTCCCACTCTGTCCTGTACCCCCCCCCCCCCCCACCCATGCCAGGTATCTCTCCGTTATAGAGTCGCAGAGAGATAGAGCGAGGAAAAAAGCCCTTCGGCCCAACTTGTCCACACAGGCCAACATATCCCAGCCACACTAGTCCCACCTCCCCGTGCTTGGTCCATATCCCTCAAACCTGTCCTATCCACGTACCTGTCTAACTGTTTCTTAAATGTTGGGATAGTCCCAGCCTCAACTACCTCCTCTGGCAGCTCGTTCCATACACCCACCACCCTTTGAAGGGTTAAGAAACATATAAGATTGTTAAGGGCTTGGACACGCTAGAGGCAGGAAACATGTTCCCGATGTTGGGGGAGTCCAGAACCAGGGGCCACAGTTTAAGAATAAGGAGTAAGCCATTTAGAACGGAGACGAGGAAACACTTTTTCTCACAGAGAGTGGTGAGTCTGTGGAATTCTCTGCCTCAGAGGGCGGTGGAGGCAGGTTCTCTGGATGCTTTCAAGAGAGAACTAGATAGGGCTCTTAAAGATAGTGGAGTCAGGGGATATGGGGAGAAGGCAGGAACGGGGTACTGATTGTGGATGATCAGCCATGATCATATTGAATGGCGGTGCTGGCTCAAAGGGCCGAATGGCCTACTCCTGCACCTATTGTCTATTGTCTACTGTCTATTGTGTGAAAAAGTTACCCCTCGGATTCCTATTAAATCTTTTCCCCTTCACCTTGAACCTATGTCCTTGATTCCCCTACTCTGGGCAAGAGACCCTGTGCATCTACTCGATCTATTCCTCTCATGATCTCAGCGGCTCCCCCACGCTGGCTCCCACTTTGTTTTCGGAGTCGAGGAAGGGGTGAGATTCTTGTGCACTCTTGTCTTAACTTATACAAAGTACGTCTCTGCCGATTCCCCGCGGTGCTGTACACAGTCCCATGTTTAGAGGCTTCATTTGGCATCCTCTTTCCCTTTATACTGTATCTGTAGCCGTTTGACGGCACTGGGCCTGTACTCGCAGGAGTTTAGAAGGATGAGGTGGGGGCCTCATTGAAACGTACCGAACAGTGAAAGGCCTGGATAGAGTGGATGTGGAGAGGATGTTTCCACTTGTGGGAGAGTCTAGGACTAGACATAGCCTCAGAATAAAAGGACGTTCCATTAGGATAGAAATGAGGAGAAATTTCTTTAGTCAGAGGGTGGTGAATCTGTGGAATTCATTGCCACATACGGCTGTGGAGGCCAAGTTAGTGGATATCTTTAAGGCAGAGATTGATAGATTTGTGACTAGTGAGGGGTTACTGGGAGAAGGCAGGAGAATGGGATTGAGAGGGAAAGATAGATCAGCCACGACTGAAAGGCGTAGACTTGAAGGGCTGAATGGCCTAATTCTGCTCCTATCACATGATCTTATAAACATGTATAAACGACCTGATTGTAGTCATGTATAGTCTGTCCACTGACCAGATAGCACGCAACAAAAAGCTTTCTACTGTACCCCTGTACACAAACTAAACAATAAACTAAACTAAAAATGGACATAGTGGGCCGAAGGGCCTGTTCCTGTACTGTATTGTTCTATCCTGTCTATGGGTGCTGCCTGTACAGAGTTTGTACGTTCTCCACGTGACCTGCGTGGGTTTTCTCCGGGTGCTCCGGTTTCCTTCCACACTCCAAAGACGTGCAGGTTTTGCAGGTTAATTGGCTTTGGTAAGTTGTGTGTAGAATAGAACGAGTGTGAATGGGTGATCGCTGGTCTGTGCGGGCTCGCTGGGCTGAAGGGCCTGTTTCCGTGCTGTATCTTTAACCTAAAACCTCTGGCGCTGCTGCAGACAAGAATCTTAACGTTACGTTTCGGGACATGTGACAATAATGCACACTTGACTCTTGCTGCAATGAAGTGCAGGCATGGATTTTATGTGAAGGAGGAAATTTAGTCTTCGGACTAAGTTCCTTCGGTCCACCAAATCCACGCCGACCAGCGATCACCCTGTACACTTCTTCTTCTTCTTCTTCTTGCGTATGGCATGCACAGCCTAAAGTACCCTGTACACTAGCACTATCCTACACACTAGGGCCATTTGACCTATAAACCCGCATGTCTTTGGAGTGTGGGAGGAAACTGGAGCACCCGGAGTAAACCCACGCAAGCGGTCACGGGGAGAACGTACAAACTCCGTACAGACAGCACCCGTTGTCAGGATGGAACCCGGGGTCTCTGGCACTGTGAGGCAGCAACTCTACCCCTGCGCCACCGTGCCGCCCCAGTTGTGGGAATGAGAAGAAAGTTGTGCGCTTGTAGTAGAGTTGACCTGAGAACATGGCACACTGGAGAAGTATGATGGGGAAAAGAGGCCAACTTCAAGGTCACGTCTCCAGGAGGCAATAAATAGAGTTGGGGACTGTTTGAGGGCCTGTCCCACTAGGGCGACATTTTCGGCCGCAGCCTGAAAAGAGGTTGTTGCGACGTGGTCGGGGTGTGAGGTGACTTCCTGTCACCCCTGGATTTTGGAATGTTCAAAATCTTCATGCGACATCTGGGTGTTTCATCATGTTGTGCACCCTGTCACACGCTGACGTACGCTGTCTTGCGCGTGACGCCCGGTGACACTGACGTTACATAAACTATTTGTTTGTTTAAAAGTTATTGGTCCTTAGGTTTATTGTAGATAAGTTCATTTCCAATGTGACGATTATATTTCTTGTGTTGTGAAGGCAGGTGATGCGGAGTGTCGTAGCTTGAGGTGATGGTGATGCGAGTGTCGTACAACTTGACGGTATTTAGGGCGACTACGGGCGTCAGTGGGACAGGCCCTTTAGATGACAAGGCAGTCACTCACTCACTCACCTCGGTCAGCTTGAGGTGGTTGCTGTGGAAGGAACGTTCCACCAGCTGTTGTACCGTGGGCACCAGCAGCTCATCGTCCGGGTCAATGAAGATCTGGTGACAGTAGCACTCCTGGTCCTTGTGTCCCTCCGACCTGAAACACAGGGTCAATGTCAGAGAGTCACAGTCACAGAGTCACAGAGTCACAGAGACACAGTCACAGAGACACAGTCACAGAGACACAGAGTCACGGGGACCCAGAGTCACGGGGACCCAGAGTCACAGAGACCCAGAGTCACAGAGACACAGAGTCACGGGGACCCAGAGTCACGGGGACCCAGAGTCACGGGGACCCAGAGTCACGGGGACCCAGAGTCACGGGAACCCAGAGTCACAGAGACAGAGTCACGGGGACCCAGAGTCACGGGGACCCAGAGTCACGGGGACCCAGAGTCACAGGGACCCAGAGTCACGGAGACCCAGAGTCACGGGGACCCAGAGTCACGGGGACCCAGAGTCACGGGGACCCAGAGTCACGGAGACCCAGAGTCACGGGGACCCAGAGTCACGGGGACCCAGAGTCACAGAGACACAGAGTCACAGAGACAGAGTCACGGGGACCCAGAGTCACGGGGACCCAGAGTCACGGAGACCCAGAGTCACGGGGACCCAGAGTCACGGGGACCCAGAGTCACGGGGACCCAGAGTCACAGAGACCCAGAGTCACGGGGACCCAGAGTCACAGAGACAGAGTCACGGGGACCCAGAGTCACGGGGACCCAGAGTCACGGGAACCCAGAGTCACGGGAACCCAGAGTCACGGGAACCCAGAGTCACGGGAACCCAGAGTCACGGGGACCCAGAGTCACGGGAACCCAGAGTCACGGGAACCCAGAGTCACAGAGACAGAGTCAAGGGGACCCAGAGACACAGAGACAGAGTCACGGAGACCCAGAGTCACGGGAACCCAGAGTCACGGGAACCCAGAGTCACGGGAACCCAGAGTCACGGGAACCCAGAGTCACAGAGACAGAGTCAAGGGGACCCAGAGTCACAGAGACAGAGTCACGGGGACCCAGAGTCACGGGGACCCAGAGTCACAGAGACAGAGTCACGGGGACCCAGAGTCAAGGGGACCCAGAGTCACGGGGACCCAGAGTCACGGGGACCCAGAGTCACAGAGACCCAGAGTCACGGGGACCCAGAGTCACAGAGACAGAGTCACGGGGACCCAGAGTCACGGAGACCCAGAGTCACAGGGACCCAGAGTCACGGGGACCCAGAGTCACAGAGACAGAGTCACGGGGACCCAGAGTCACAGGGACCCAGAGTCACGGAGACCCAGAGTCACGGGGACCCAGAGTCACGGGGACCCAGAGTCACAGAGACAGAGTCACGGGGACCCAGAGTCACGGGGACCCAGAGTCACGGAGACCCAGAGTCACAGGGACCCAGAGTCACGGGGACCCAGAGTCACAGAGACAGAGTCACGGGGACCCAGAGTCACGGGGACCCAGAGTCACGGGGACCCAGAGTCACGGGGACCCAGAGTCACGGGACCCAGAGTCACGGGGACCCAGAGTCACAGAGACCCAGAGTCACGGGGACCCAGAGTCACGGAGACCCAGAGTCACGGGGACCCAGAGTCACAGAGACAGAGTCACGGGGACCCAGAGTCACGGAGACCCAGAGTCACGGGGACCCAGAGTCACAGAGACAGAGTCACGGGGACCCAGAGTCACGGAGACCCAGAGTCACGGGGACCCAGAGTCACGGAGACCCAGAGTCACGGGGACCCAGAGTCACGGGGACCCAGAGTCATGGGGACCCAGAGTCACAGAGACCCAGAGTCACGGGGACACAGAGTCACGGGGACCCAGAGTCACAGAGACCCAGAGTCACGGGGACCCAGAGTCACAGAGACAGAGTCACGGGGACCCAGAGTCACGGAGACCCAGAGTCACGGGGACCCAGAGTCACGGGGACCCAGAGTCACGGAGACCCAGAGTCACGGGGACCCAGAGTCACGGGGACCCAGAGTCACGGGGACCCAGAGTCACAGAGACAGAGTCACGGGGACCCAGAGTCACGGGGACCCAGAGTCACGGAGACCCAGAGTCACGGGGACCCAGAGTCACGGGGACCCAGAGTCACGGGGACCCAGAGTCACAGAGACCCAGAGTCACGGGGACCCAGAGTCACAGACAGAGTCACGGGAACCCAGAGTCACGGGAACCCAGAGTCACGGGAACCCAGAGTCACGGGAACCCAGAGTCACAGAGACAGAGTCACGGGGACCCAGAGTCACGGGGACCCAGAGTCACGGGAACCCAGAGTCACGGGAACCCAGAGTCACGGGAACCCAGAGTCACGGGAACCCAGAGTCACGGGAACCCAGAGTCACAGAGACAGAGTCAAGGGGACCCAGAGTCACAGAGACAGAGTCACGGGGACCCAGAGTCACGGGGACCCAGAGTCACAGAGACAGAGTCACGGGGACCCAGAGTCAAGGGGACCCAGAGTCACGGGGACCCAGAGTCACGGGGACCCAGAGTCACAGAGACCCAGAGTCACGGGGACCCAGAGTCACAGAGACAGAGTCACGGGGACCCAGAGTCACGGACCCAGAGTCACAGGGACCCAGAGTCACGGGGACCCAGAGTCACAGAGACAGAGTCACGGGGACCCAGAGTCACAGGGACCCAGAGTCACGGGGACCCAGAGTCACGGGGACCCAGAGTCACGGGACCCAGAGTCACGGGGACCCAGAGTCACAGAGACCCAGAGTCACGGGGACCCAGAGTCACGGAGACCCAGAGTCACGGGGACCCAGAGTCACGGGGACCCAGAGTCACGGGGACCCAGAGTCACGGGGACCCAGAGTCACAGAGACAGAGTCACAGAGACAGAGTCACGGGGACCCAGAGTCACGGGGACCCAGAGTCACGGGGACCCAGAGTCACAGAGACCCAGAGTCACGGGGACCCAGAGTCACGGGGACCCAGAGTCACGGAGACCCAGAGTCACGGGGACCCAGAGTCACAGAGACAGAGTCACGGGGACCCAGAGTCACGGAGACCCAGAGTCACGGGGACCCAGAGTCACGGAGACCCAGAGTCACGGGGACCCAGAGTCACGGGGACCCAGAGTCATGGGGACCCAGAGTCACAGAGACCCAGAGTCACGGGGACCCAGAGTCACAGAGACAGAGTCACGGGGACCCAGAGTCACAGGGACCCAGAGTCACGGGGACCCAGAGACACGGGGACCCAGAGTCACGGGACCCAGAGTCACGGGGACCCAGAGTCACAGAGACCCAGAGTCACGGGGACCCAGAGTCACGGAGACCCAGAGTCACGGGGACCCAGAGTCACGGGGACCCAGAGTCACGGGGACCCAGAGTCACAGAGACCCAGAGTCACGGGGACCCAGAGTCACGGGGACCCAGAGTCACGGAGACCCAGAGTCACGGGGACCCAGAGTCACAGAGACAGAGTCACGGGGACCCAGAGTCACGGAGACCCAGAGTCACGGGGACCCAGAGTCACGGAGACCCAGAGTCACGGGGACCCAGAGTCACGGGGACCCAGAGTCATGGGGACCCAGAGTCACAGAGACCCAGAGTCACGGGGACCCAGAGTCACAGAGACAGAGTCACGGGGACCCAGAGTCATGGAGACCCAGAGTCACGGGGACCCAGAGTCACGGGGACCCAGAGTCACGGGGACCCAGAGTCACGGGGACACGGGGACCCAGAGTCACGGGGACCCAGAGTCACGGGGACCCAGAGTCACGGAGACCCAGAGTCACGGGGACCCAGAGTCACAGGGACCAAGAGTCACGGGGACCCAGAGTCACGGGGACCCAGAGTCACGGGGACCCAGAGTCACGGAGACCCAGAGTCACGGAGACCCAGAGTCACGGGGACCCAGAGTCACGGGGACACAGAGTCACGGAGACACAGAGTCACAGAGACACAGAGTCACAGAGACACAGAGTCACAGAGACACAGAGTCACAGAGACACAGAGACACGGAGACACAGAGTCACGGGGACCCAGAGTCACAGGGACTCAGAGTCACAGAGACACAGAGTCACAGGGACCCAGAGTCACAGGGACCCAGAGTCACAGGGACACAGAGTCACAGGGACACAGAGTCACAGGGACCAAGAGTCACGGGGACCCAGAGTCACGGGGACCCAGAGTCACGGAGACCCAGAGTCACGGAGACCCAGAGTCACGGGGACCCAGAGTCACGGGGACACAGAGTCACGGAGACACAGAGTCACAGAGACACAGAGTCACAGAGACACAGAGTCACAGAGACACAGAGTCACAGAGACACAGAGACACGGAGACCCAGAGTCACGGGGACCCAGAGTCACGGGGACCCAGAGTCACAGAGACCCAGAGTCACGGGGACCCAGAGTCACGGAGACCCAGAGTCACAGGGACCCAGAGTCACGGGGACCCAGAGTCACGGGGACCCAGAGTCACAGGGACCCAGAGTCACGGGAACCCAGAGTCACGGGGACCCAGAGTCACGGAGACCCAGAGTCACAGGGACCCAGAGTCACGGAGATCCAGAGTCACGGAGACCCAGAGTCACGGAGACCCAGAGTCACGGAGACCCAGAGTCACAGGGACCCAGAGTCACGGGGACCCAGAGTCACAGAGACAGAGTCACGGAGACCCAGAGTCACGGGGACCCAGAGTCACGGGGACCCAGAGTCACGGGGACCCAGAGTCACGGGGACCCAGAGTCACGGGGACCCAGAGTCACGGGAACCCAGAGTCACGGGGACCCAGAGTCACAGAGACAGAGTCACGGGGACCCAGAGTCACGGGGACCCAGAGTCACGGGGACCCAGAGTCACGGGGACACAGAGTCACAGGGACCCAGAGTCACGGGGACCCAGAGTCACGGAGACCCAGAGTCACGGAGACCCAGAGTCACGGAGACCCAGAGTCACGGAGACCCAGAGTCACAGGGACCCAGAGTCACAGAGACAGAGTCACGGAGACCCAGAGTCACGGAGACCCAGAGTCACGGAGACCCAGAGTCACGGGGACCCAGAGTCACGGGGACCCAGAGTCACGGGAACCCAGAGTCACGGGGACCCAGAGTCACAGAGACAGAGTCACGGGGACCCAGAGTCACGGGGACCCAGAGTCACGGGGACCCAGAGTCACGGAGACCCAGAGTCACGGGGACCCAGAGTCACGGGGACCCAGAGTCACAGAGACAGAGTCACGGGGACCCAGAGTCACGGAGACCCAGAGTCACGGGGACCCAGAGTCACGGGGACACAGAGTCACGGGGACCCAGAGTCACGGGGACACAGAGTCACAGAGACAGAGTCACGGGGACCCAGAGTCACGGGGACCCAGAGTCACGGGGACCCAGAGTCACAGGGACCCAGAGTCACGGAGACCCAGAGTCACAGAGACAGAGTCACGGAGACCCAGAGTCACGGGGACCCAGAGTCACGGGGACACAGAGTCACGGGGACCCAGAGTCACGGGGACCCAGAGTCACGGGGACCCAGAGTCACGGGGACCCAGAGTCACGGGGACCCAGAGTCACGGGGACCCAGAGTCACGGGGACCCAGAGTCACGGGGACACGGGGACCCAGAGTCACGGGGACCCAGAGTCACGGGGACCCAGAGTCACGGAGACCCAGAGTCACGGGAACCCAGAGTCACGGAGACCCAGAGTCACGGGGACCCAGAGTCACGGGGACCCAGAGTCACAGAGACCCAGAGTCACGGGGACCCAGAGTCACGGAGACCCAGAGTCACGGGGACCCAGAGTCACGGGGACCCAGAGTCACAGGGACCCAGAGTCACGGGAACCCAGAGTCACGGGGACCCAGAGTCACGGAGACCCAGAGTCACAGGGACCCAGAGTCACGGAGACCCAGAGTCACGGAGACCCAGAGTCACGGAGACCCAGAGTCACGGAGACCCAGAGTCACAGGGACCCAGAGTCACGGGGACCCAGAGTCACAGAGACAGAGTCACGGAGACCCAGAGTCACGGGGACCCAGAGTCACGGGGACCCAGAGTCACGGGGACCCAGAGTCACGGGGACCCAGAGTCACGGGGACCCAGAGTCACGGGAACCCAGAGTCACGGGGACCCAGAGTCACAGAGACAGAGTCACGGGGACCCAGAGTCACGGGGACCCAGAGTCACGGGGACCCAGAGTCACGGAGACCCAGAGTCACGGGGACCCAGAGTCACGGAGACCCAGAGTCACGGAGACCCAGAGTCACGGAGACCCAGAGTCACGGAGACCCAGAGTCACAGGGACCCAGAGTCACAGAGACAGAGTCACGGAGACCCAGAGTCACGGAGACCCAGAGTCACGGAGACCCAGAGTCACGGGGACCCAGAGTCACGGGGACCCAGAGTCACGGGGACCCAGAGTCACAGAGACAGAGTCACGGGGACCCAGAGTCACGGGGACCCAGAGTCACGGGGACCCAGAGTCACGGGGACCCAGAGTCACGGAGACCCAGAGTCACGGGGACCCAGAGTCACGGGGACCCAGAGTCACAGAGACAGAGTCACGGGGACCCAGAGTCACGGAGACCCAGAGTCACGGGGACCCAGAGTCACGGGGACACAGAGTCACGGGGACCCAGAGTCACGGGGACACAGAGTCACAGAGACAGAGTCACGGGGACCCAGAGTCACGGGGACCCAGAGTCACGGGGACCCAGAGTCACAGGGACCCAGAGTCACGGAGACCCAGAGTCACGGAGACCCAGAGTCACGGAGACCCAGAGTCACGGGGACCCAGAGTCACGGGGACCCAGAGTCACGGGGACCCAGAGTCACGGGGACCCAGAGTCACGGGGACCCAGAGTCACGGGGACCCAGAGTCACGGGGACCCAGAGTCACGGGGACCCAGAGTCACGGGGACCCAGAGTCACGGGGACCCAGAGTCACGGGGACCCAGAGTCACGGGGACACGGGGACCCAGAGTCACGGGGACCCAGAGTCACGGGGACCCAGAGTCACGGAGACCCAGAGTCACGGGGACCCAGAGTCACGGAGACCCAGAGTCACGGGGACCCAGAGTCACGGGGACCCAGAGTCACGGGGACCCAGAGTCACGGGGACCCAGAGTCACGGGGACCCAGAGTCACGGAGACCCAGAGTCACAGAGACAGAGTCACGGGGACCCAGAGTCACGGGGACCCAGAGTCACGGAGACCCAGAGTCACGGGGACCCAGAGTCACGGGGACCCAGAGTCACGGGGACCCAGAGTCACGGAGACCCAGAGTCACGGGGACCCAGAGTCACGGAGACCCAGAGTCACGGGGACCCAGAGTCACGGGGACCCAGAGTCACGGGGACCCAGAGTCACGGGGACCCAGAGTCACGGGGACCCAGAGTCACGGAGACCCAGAGTCACGGGGACCCAGAGTCACGGGGACCCAGAGTCACGGAGACCCAGAGTCACGGGGACCCAGAGTCACGGGGACCCAGAGTCACGGAGACACAGAGTCACGGGGACCCAGAGTCACGGGGACCCAGAGTCACGGGGACACAGAGTCACGGGGACCCAGAGTCACAGGGACTCAGAGTCACAGAGACACAGAGTCACAGGGACCCAGAGTCACAGGGACCCAAAGTCACAGAGACACAGAGTCACAGGGACACAGAGTCACGGGGACCAAGAGTCACGGGGACACAGAGTCACGGGGACCCAGAGTCACGGAGACCCAGAGTCACGGAGACCCAGAGTCACGGGGACCCAGAGTCACGGGGACACAGAGTCACAGAGACACAGAGTCACAGAGACACAGAGTCACAGAGACACAGAGTCACAGAGACACAGAGTCACAGAGACACAGAGACACGGAGACCCAGAGTCACGGAGACCCAGAGTCACGGGGACCCAGAGTCACGGGGACCCAGAGTCACAGAGACCCAGAGTCACGGGGACCCAGAGTCACGGAGACCCAGAGTCACAGGGACCCAGAGTCACGGGGACCCAGAGTCACGGGGACCCAGAGTCACAGGGACCCAGAGTCACGGGAACCCAGAGTCACGGGGACCCAGAGTCACGGAGACCCAGAGTCACAGGGACCCAGAGTCACGGAGACCCAGAGTCACGGAGACCCAGAGTCACGGAGACCCAGAGTCACAGGGACCCAGAGTCACGGGGACCCAGAGTCACAGAGACAGAGTCACGGAGACCCAGAGTCACGGGGACCCAGAGTCACGGGGACCCAGAGTCACGGGGACCCAGAGTCACGGGGACCCAGAGTCACGGGGACCCAGAGTCACGGGGACCCAGAGTCACGGGAACCCAGAGTCACGGGGACCCAGAGTCACAGAGACAGAGTCACGGGGACCCAGAGTCACGGGGACCCAGAGTCACGGGGACCCAGAGTCACGGGGACACAGAGTCACAGGGACCCAGAGTCACGGGGACCCAGAGTCACGGGGACACAGAGTCACGGGGACCCAGAGTCACGGGGACCCAGAGTCACGGGGACCCAGAGTCACGGGGACACAGAGTCACGGGGACCCAGAGTCACGGGGACCCAGAGTCATGGGGACCCAGAGTCACGGGGACCTAGAGTCACAGAGACCCAGAGACACAGAGACACAGAGACACGGAGTCACGGGGACCCAGAGTCACGGGGACCCAGAGTCACGGGGACCCAGAGTCACGGGGACCCAGAGACACAGAGACACAGAGACACAGAGACACGGAGTCACGGGGACCCAGAGTCACGGGGAACCAGAGTCACGGGGACCCAGAGTCACGGGGACCCAGAGTCACGGAGACACAGAGTCACGGAGACCCAGAGACACAGAGACACGGAGTCACGGGGACACAGAGTCACGGGGACCCAGAGTCACGGGGACCCAGAGTCACGGAGACCCAGAGTCACAGGGACCCAGAGTCACGGGGACCCAGAGTCACGGGGACCCAGAGTCACGGGGACCCAGAGTCACGGGGACCCAGAGACACGGGGACCCAGAGTCACGGGGACCCAGAGTCACAGAGACCCAGAGTCACGGGGACCCAGAGTCACTGGGACACAGAGTCACGGGGACCCAGAGTCACGGGGACCCAGAGTCACGGGGACCCAGAGACACGGAGACCCAGAGACACGGGGACCCAGAGTCACGGGGACCCAGAGTCACGGGGACCCAGAGTCACGGAGACCCAGAGACACGGAGTCACGGGGACCCAGAGTCACGGGGACCCAGAGTCACGGGGACCCAGAGTCACGGGGACCCAGAGTCACGGGGACCCAGAGTCACGGGACCCAGAGTCACGGGGACCCAGAGTCACGGGGACCCAGAGTCACGGGGACCCAGAGTCACGGGGACCCAGAGTCACGGGGACCCAGAGACCCAGAGTCACGGAGACCCAGAGTCACGGAGACACAGAGACACAGAGTCACGGGGACCCAGAGTCACGGGACCCAGAGTCACGGGGACCCAGAGTCACGGAGACCCAGAGTCACGGAGACACAGAGACAGAGTCACAGGGACCCAGAGTCACGGGACCCAGAGTCACGGGGACCCAGAGTCACGGGGACCCAGAGTCACGGGGACCCAGAGTCACGGGACCCAGAGTCACGGAGACACAGAGACACAGAGTCACGGGGACCCAGAGTCACGGGGACCCAGAGTCACGGGGACCCAGAGTCACGGGGACCCAGAGTCACGGGGACCCAGAGTCACGGGGACCCAGAGTCACGGGGACCCAGAGTCACGGGGACCCAGAGTCACGGAGTCACGGGGACACAGAGTCACGGGGACCCAGAGTCACGGGGACACAGAGTCACGGGGACCCAGAGTCACGGAGTCACGGGGACCCAGAGTCACGGGGACCCAGAGTCACAGAGTCACGGGGACCCAGAGTCACGGGGACCCAGAGTCACGGGGACCCAGAGTCACAGAGTCACGGGGACCCAGAGTCACGGGGACCCAGAGTCACAGCGTCACGGGGACCCAGAGTCACGGGGACCCAGAGTCACGGGGACCCAGAGTCACGGGGACCCAGAGTCACGGGGACCCAGAGTCACGGGGACCCAGAGTCACGGAGACACAGAGACCCAGAGTCACGGGGACCCAGAGTCACGGGGACCCAGAGTCACGGAGACCCAGAGTCACGGGGACCCAGAGTCACGGGGACCCAGAGTCACGGGGACCCAGAGTCACGGAGACACAGAGACACAGAGTCACGGAGACCCAGAGTCACGGAGACCCAGAGTCACGGAGACCCAGAGTCACGGGGACCCAGAGTCACGGGGACCCAGAGTCACGGTGACACAGAGTCACGGGGACCCAGAGTCACGGAGACCCAGAGTCACGGGGACCCAGAGTCACGGGGACCCAGAGTCACGGGGACCCAGAGTCACGGGGACCCAGAGTCACGGGGACCCAGAGTCACGGGGACCCAGAGTCACGGGGACCCAGAGATACAGAGTCACGGAGACCCAGAGTCACGGAGACCCAGAGACACAGAGTCACGGGGACCCAGAGTCACGGGACCCAGAGTCACGGGGACCCAGAGATACAGAGTCACGGAGACCCAGAGTCACGGAGACACAGAGACCCAGAGTCACGGGGACCCAGAGTCACAGAGACACAGAGTCACGGGGACCCAGAGTCACGGGGACCCAGAGTCACGGGGACCCAGAGTCACGGGGACCCAGAGTCACAGAGACACAGAGTCACGGGGACCCAGAGTCACAGAGACACAGAGTCACGGAGACCCAGAGTCACAGAGTCACGGGGACCCAGAGTCACGGAGACCCAGAGTCACGGAGACACAGAGTCACGGGGACCCAGAGTCACGGGGACCCAGAGTCACGGGGACACAGAGTCACGGGGACACAGAGTCACGGGGACACAGAGTCACGGAGACCCAGAGTCACGGAGACCCAGAGACACAGAGACCCAGAGATACAGTCACAGAGACACAGAGACACTCCCCCGACATCAGTCTGAAGAAGGGTCTCGACCCGAAACATCGCCCATTCCTTCTCTCCAGAGATGCTGCCTGTCCCGCTGAGTTACTCCAGCATTTTGTGTCTACCTTCGATTAAACCAGCATCTGCAGTTCTTTCTTACACATGTTCGGACAGACACAGTGGGCCAAACGGCTTGTACTGAGCTGTACTGTTCGACAGAAACAAGGAACTGCAGATGCTGGTTTATACAGAAGACACAAACTGCTGGAGTGGGTCAGGCAGCACCTTTGGGGATGAAGGCTGGGTGATGTTTGGGGTTGGGACACTTCTTCAGACCAGGACGGGTCTGAGCCTGGGATCTCCCTCCCCACACCACTTCACTAGATGCGGGGGTTCACAGAGCGTCCAGCCCCCACCTCTCCAAGGGCAAGGCACAGATGCTGTAACCACCCACCCCCCTCCCCAGCCCACCACAGATTGTGTTCAAGATTGCAGCATTGAGGAACATGAAACCCTCACAAACTCACTTCAGCTTCAGGAGTGGCTCCAGTCCCAGCACCTGCTGCATGATCACGTTGAGAAACTCCTCGGGGTCTGCAAGGCAAGGACACACACACTCACGCACTTAGGTTTTTTACTCACATGCACCGAGGTACAGTGGAAAGCTTGGTTTCCCAACGCTATCCAAACAGACCAGATGTTGCCAGGACTAGAGGGTCTGAGCTATGGGGAGAGGCTGGGACTCGATTCCTTGGAGCGCAGGAGGATGAGAGGTGATCAGGTGGGACTAGTGTAGCTGGGACATGTTGGCCGGTGTGGGCAAGTTGGGCCTGTTTCCACACTGCATCACTCTATGACTCTATGAACTATACATACATACCATTAAGCCAAACCCAAGTACAATAGGTAGAGCAGATACAGAGTGCAGAATATAGTTCTCAGCATTGTAGCGCATCAGTTCCACAGACAAGGTCCAATATCCGCAATGGGGTAGAGGTGAATCGGACAGTGCCCTAGCTTATGGAAGGACAGAGGGGAAGAAGCTGTTCCTGAGTCTGGTGGTGCACGCTATCAAGCTTCTGTACCTTCTGCCGGACGGGAGCGGGGAGAAGGAATCACCGGGGTGGGACAAGTCTTTGCTCAAAGATAGATTCAAAGCGATGGAGTAACTCATCGGGTCAGGCAGCATCTATGGAAAAAATGGATGGGTGACACTTTGGGTCGGGACCCGTTTATCAGTCTTTTATGTTGACTGCTTTCCTGAGGCAGCGTGAAGTGTAGATGGAGTTGATGGAGGGGAGTCTGGTCTGTGTGATGGACTGGGCTGCATCCACAACTCTCTGCATTTTCCTGTGGTCTTGAGCAGAGCTGTTCCCAACTGTGATGCAAGCCGACACTATGCTTTCAGTGGTACATCAGTAGAAGTTTGTTAGTGTCATATAGTGATACAGTGTGGAAACAGGCCCTTCAGCCCAACTTGCCCACACCGGCCAACATGTCCCAGCTACACTAGTCCCACCTGCCCGTGTTTGGTCCATATGCCTCCAAACCTGTCCCATCCATGTACCTGTCTAATTGTTCTTAAACATTGGGATAGTCCCTGCCTCAACTACCTCCTCTGGCAGCTTGTTCCATACACCCACCACCCTTTGTGTGAAGTTACCTCCCCTTCACCTTAAACCTATGTCCTCTGGTCCTCAATCCATCTACTCTGGGCAAGAGACTCTGTGCATCTACCTGATCTATTCCTCTCATGATTTTATACACCTCTATAATGAAGGGTATTTTGTTGGTTCACATGCTTGATCAATGGTGTTTTATCATTAATGTTTTATTATTATTAATGTTTAGTGTTTACTGAGTCATTCGTAACTGTCACTGTATGTCATGTTGTTACTTGTGGGCGGAGCACCAAGGCAAATTCCTTGTATGTGAATACTTGGCCAATAAACTTACTTACTTACAAGATCACCCCTCATCCTCCTGCGCTCCAAGGAATAGAGTCCCAGCCTGCTCAACCTCTCGCATGTGACTGGAGACATGTTCAAGTTGCCCATCCTGGATTGGGGAGTGGGGGGGGAGTGGGAGGGTGAGGGGAGGGAGTGGGGGGGGAGTGGGAGGGAGTGGGGTGGGGGGTGGGGGGTGAGGGGAGTGGGCTGGTGAGGGGAGTGGGGGGGAGTGAGGGGAGTGGGTGGGGGGGAGGGGGAAGGTGGTGCTGGAGCAGGGGGAACCAGGGAAGCCTCACTCCTCACTGACCTTTCTCCTCGGACGTGAAGCCGGCACAGTATCCACCTTGTGTCAGCTCCTGCCGCAGATTCATCACCTTCTTGCAGTCCACAAACCCGTCCCTGCAA
>NW_022630776.1:0-57980 GCF_010909765.2 Amblyraja radiata | reverse complement strand
CCTCCCTCCCTCCCTCCCTCCCTCCCTCCCTCCCTCCCTCATGGGTCCGGCGGTGAATGTCAGGAGCCGGAGCCCGGAGCGGAGAGACAGCGGCCGCCTCTGTGATGGATGGATGCTCTCAGGGCGGGGATTTATTAATGAGCCGAAGCACTGAGGTGAGCGGATATTTCACCGCGCACTTCACATGCTCCCTGAACTTGGACTGGGTCACCGCGTAAATAAATGTGTTGGTGCAGCAGCTGAGATTCCTCAGCAACATCCCGACGTTGCTAAAGATCCATTGAGAATTATTCATATCATATCCAACTCCTGTGATCTGATAATAGACGAATTCTACGTCCATCGTCAGACACAGGAGGATGAAGCTGCAGGAGATGGTGAAGAGTAAAACCATAGACCTCCTCCTGCTCTCCATCTCCGGGTCACTGCGGTTCTCCCCCTTGCTCTCACCCCTCAGCCCCTTACGGACCCGACTAGCCACTAAAATGTGCCGGACTGTCAGAGCGTTGAGCAGCAGGATTACAGCGAAATGGAGGAATGGTGTTAAAACCGTGTCGATCCAGTCAAATGCCACCCACCCGGAGTCAGTGAAATAACTGCCCACCGTGACACAGCCCCACGGGACATTGTCGATGAATGTCCGGGGTTCCCGTGTGAAATAGCGGGGAATGTTTTTCACACAGAACAGAACGCCGGCTGTTGCCAGAACCACGGCCGCAGTTTTCCCGGTGCAATATTTAGTTTTCAGCTTCTGGCAACAAATGGCGACAAAGCGATCAAAGGTGAAAGTGACGGTGAACCAGACAGAACAGTCTGTAGCTGCAGCCCTCAGTACAAGGTTAACACTGCACACAGGGGTGATGGACAGGAAACTCCAATAATAGTAATGAAATCGGATCCGAAACAAAATGAACTCGGTGATGAGGACCAGTAGATCGGCCGCTGCCATGGCCACCAGGTAGCGAGTGGTGCAGGTGGAGAGGCCGCACTTTCCCCGGGACAGGATCACAATCGCCACTAAATTCACTGCGGAAAGACAAGGGAACGGACACTGGGCATTTACTCAACACGGGGGGTCTCCGGGGATGAACACCGGCTCGACTTTCAGCTCAAGATCAGGAGTGTTGCAGTCGGTGCGCGGCTGCTGCAAGTTGAACAATGTCAGAGCCGGCTCCGACTGTGCCCGACCTGCCTGCCTGCTTCAGGGGAGAAGAGATAAGGCGATGGGTAGACGGGGTAAAGGGCGGGGAGGGAACGAGCAGCCATCCACCCGCTACAATAGGCGCAATGGACCTTTCTATAGTGAACCCTGCTGCTGCTCACAGTCTGTGATGGGGCCGCTTTCACAGACTTAACTGTGAGCGGCCGGCCCCGTTTAACCAGGGCTCTGGGAACTCGGCATCTGATGGGGACGTGGAGGCTTCC
Source organism: Amblyraja radiata (assembly GCF_010909765.2). Classification (NCBI taxonomy): domain Eukaryota; kingdom Metazoa; phylum Chordata; class Chondrichthyes; order Rajiformes; family Rajidae; genus Amblyraja; species Amblyraja radiata. Next base: position 56,555 of record NW_022630776.1, on the reverse strand, counting down.
AGAGGGAAGGCAGGGACAACATGGAATCCGGCAGCAGAGTGGCTCCGTTAATGGATTCATCCCACAGTGAGTTCAGTAACAACACACACACACACACACACACACACACACACACACACACACACACACACACACACACACACACACACACACACACACACACACACACACACACACACACACACACACACACACACACACACACACACACACACACACACACACACACACACACACACACATATATATAGTCTGATCAATAACTCACAAACATTGAACTTCACAATGTGAACCCCTCTCTCCCAGTCACACCGTCCCGGAGAGCTGCCTGCCTGCCTGTCCCGAGCACTGGGACAACTCTGGGCAAGGTGCCACTGAAGGCAAGAACAACATTCTAGTGGCTCCCGGCCGGCAGCAGTGAGAGAAAAAGAGGCTTAGTTTCAGCTGTCTGAAAATAAGACAAATCACAGCAGCGTTAATTCACAAATATTTCACAGAGGATTGATATTCTTCACATATTCTTGTACAATGATCATCAGTTGGGAACTTGTAACATGATGAGAATTAGGTCAACACCAGTTAACACACGGATGTATTTATAAAACTTGAATTGTTCTGCTCACTTACCAGGGACTCCAACGGCAGCAATGATCACGTACATGATTTTCTCCACGTCCAAATATCCCCAATAATGCTGCCCCATTTTCTCTGCCCAGCGACGTGTCCCAGTGATCTACCGGTAATGTCTCGGAATGAAATGTTGGGACACAACATTCTTCGAGATTTTAACCATTTTCCGTCTCCACCGGGACAGTGAAGTTTCAATAGAGTTTAAATATAGAGATTTTGAAATGATTCACAAACAGATGCCATCAGCCGAGTGAAATCCCTGCTGAGACAGGTGGTGATTTATTCAGGGAATTGATTGATAAACTCCAAAAACTTGGAATTGTGGCGATAGATACTGAGGGATGGAAATTGGGAGCGGCGACATTGTTCCAGCAAAGGGGATATTGTTTCAAACTCCATCAGATCCAACTCTCCACCTCATGTTGTTTGTCTGATTTCCTTCATTCCGTTTCACTCAGCAAGGCAATGCCAAATTCCAGGGACCCTCTCAGGGCTTCTGGTGCCCAGTTTGACGGTGGACTGGACTGGACGACCTTTGTCCACAGGTTGAGGAATTAGTTCAACACATCACCTCGGACTAAAGTGCACCCCCCCCCCCCACATCCACTCTGCTTCACCACTCAATATGATCGCGGCTTCACTGACTGTGACCTTAACCCAACACTCCCGCTGACTGACCCCGGGAACCATTCACTTCCTGCTTGCCTGGAATAGATCTGACTATACCATGGGACAATAACATTCTCTGCCTTCCTTCATCACATATAAACATAGAAACATAGAAAGTCCGTGCAGGAGTTGGCCATTCGGCCCTTCGAGCCTGCACCGCCATTCAATATGATCATGGCTGATCATTCAACTCAGTATCCTGTACCTGCCTTCTCTCCATACCCCCTGATCTCTTTAGCCACAAGGGCCATATCTAACTCCCTATTAAATATAACCAATGAAATGGCCTCAACTACCTTCTGTGGCAGATAATTCCACAGATTCACCACTCTCTGTGTAAAAAATTATTTCCTCAACTCGGTCCTAAAAGATTTCCCCCTTATCCTTAAGCTGTGACCCCTTGTTCTGGACATCCCCAACATCGGGAACAATCTTCCTGCATCTAGCCTGTCCAACCGCTTAAGAATTTTGTAAGTTTCTATAAGATCCCCCTCAATCTTCTAAATTCTAGCGAGTACAAGCCGAGTCTATCCAGTCTTTCTCCATATAAAAGTCCTGACTTCCCAGGAATCAGTCTGGTGAACCCTCTCTGTACTCCCTCGATGGCAAGAAAGTCTTTCCTCAGATTTTGAGACCAAAACTGTACTCCAAGTGCGGGCTCAACAAGAACCAGTACAACTGCAGAAGAACCTTCCTGCGACTATACTCAAATCCTTTTGCTATGAATGCTAACATACCATTCGCTTTCTTCACTGCCTGCTGCACCTGCATGCCTACTTTTAATGACTGGTGTACCATGACACCCAGGTCTCGTTGCATCTCCCCTTTTCGTAATCGGCCACCATTCAGATAATAGTCTACTTTCCTGTTTTTGCCACCAAAGTGGATAACCTCACATTTATCCACATTATACTGCATCTGCCATGCATTTTCCCACTCACCCAGCCTATCCAAGTCACCTTGCAGCCTCCTAGCATCCTCCTCACAGCTAACACTGCCCCCCCAGCTTCGTATCATCCGCAAACTTGGAGATGTTGCATTCAATTCCCTCGGTCAAATCATTAATACATATTGTAAATAGCTGGGGTCCCAACACTGAGCCTTGCGGTACCCCACTAGTCACTGCCTGTCATTCTGAAAAGGACCCGTTTACTCCTACTCTTTGCTTCCTGTCTGTCAGCCAGTGCTCTATCCACATCAATACTGAACCCCCAATACCGTGTGCTTTAAGTTTGTATACTAATCTCTTATGTGGGACCTTGTCGAAAGCCTTCTGAAAGTCCAGATATATCACAGCCACGTGTTCTCTCTTATCTACTCTACTAGTTACATCCTCGAAAAATTCTATAAGATTCGTCAGACATGATTTACCTTTCATAAATCCATGCTGACTTCGTCCAATGATTTCACCACATTCCAAATGTGCTGCTATCCCATCTTTAATAACTGATTCTAGAAGTGTCCCCACTACCGACGTTAGACTAACTTGTCTGTAATTCCACGTTTTCTCTCTCCCTCCCTTTTTAAAAAGTGGGGTTACATTAGCTACCCTCCAATCCTCAGGAACTACTCCAGAATCTAAAGAGTGTTGAAAAATTATCACTGATGCATCCACTATTTCTGTGGCTACTTCCTTAAGTAATCTGGGATGCAGCCTATCTGGCCCTGGGGATTTATCGGTCTTTAGTCCATTCAATTTACCTAACACCACTTCCCGGCTAACCTGGATTGCACTCAGTTCCTCCATCTCATTTGACCTTCGGTCCCCTGCTATATCCGGCAGATTATTTATGTCTTCCTTAGTGAAGACAGAACCAAAGTAGTTATTCAATTGGTCTGCATTGTCCTTGTTCCCCATGATCAATTCACCTGTTTCTGACTGCGAGGGACCTACATTTGTTTTAACTAATCTTTTTCTCTTCACAAATCTATAAACATTTTTGCAGTCAGTTTTTATGTTCCCTGCCAGTTTTCTTTCATAATCTATTTTCCATTTCCTAATTAAGCCCCTTTGTCCTCCTCTGCTGGTCTCTGAATTTCACCCAGTCCTCTGGTAGGCTGCTTGTTCTGGCTAATTCGTACGCTTCATCTTTTGTTTTCATACTATCCCTGATTTCCCTTGTTATCCATGGATACACTGCCTTCCCTGATTTATTATTTTGCTAAACTGGGATGAACAATTGTTGTAGTTCATCCATGCAGTCTTTAAATGCCTTCCATTGCATATCCACCGTCAACCCATTAAGAATCAATTGCCAGTCAATCTTGGCCAATTCACGTCTCATACCCTCAAAGTTACCTTTATTTAAGTTCAGAACCATTGTTTCTGAATTAACTTTGAGGAGGAATGACCCAAAGACTCACGACACTCAGAGAACAGAACCATTACCGCCTCAGAATTGTCCTAAACCTAAATAAAACGGCGAATGATGCAGCACTTCTCCCTCCTTTCTTTCTCTCTCCCTCCATCCTCACTGCTGTAACTCTCTATGAACTGTAACTCTCTCTCCTACGCTCTCTATTTCCCATCTCTGGGCTGCCCTCTCTCCGTCCACTGATGGAGAGACACACAGTGGTATAGTACTGATGGATGGATGAAAATGGGGCAGAACTGACGCAGTGACACACTGTGGTGGTACTGATGGAGTGACACACTGTGGTGGTACTGATGGAGGGACACACTGTGATGGTACTGTTGGAGTGACATACTGTGGTGGTACTGATGGAGTGACACACTGTGGGGTAGTACAGATGGGCTGACATTCTGTGAGTAGGACAGATGGAGTGACACACTGTGGTGGTACTGATGGAGGGACACACTGGTGGTACCGATGGAGTGACAGACTGTGGGGTAGTACAAATGGGCTGACATTCTGTTAGTAGGACTGATGGAAGTGGCACTGTGGGGCAGCACTGCTGGAATGACTGTGAAATAGTACTGATGGAGTGACACACCGTGGGGTAGTTCTATTGGAATGCTGAACTGTGGGGTTGTCGTGATGGAGTGACACAATGCGGCTGGTAATGATGTAATGCCACGCTGTGGGGTAGCACTGAAATAATGACATTTTGTGCTAGTAACTATGGAATTACACACTGTGGGGTAGTCCTGATGAAATGATTTTGTGCTGTAGTACTGATAGAGACACATATGTAATGATATATTCAAGGGCAGTGCTGATGGAGTGACACTCTTTGGGGTATTACTGATGTTGTGACACATTCTATGGTACTGCTGATGGAGGGAAACACTGTGGGGTAGTACTGATGGAATGACACTGAGGAGTAGTACTGATGGTGTGACACTCTGGGGACGTAGAGATGGACTCACACTCTGGGGTGGTACATTTGACGTGACAAACGGTATGGGATAATACTGATGGAGTAATACACTCTGTGTTAGTGCAGATGGAATTACAAACTATGGGGTAGTACTGATGGAGTGACTTACCGAGGGGGAGCATTGATGGAGTGTCACATTGGGGTAATACTGATGGAGAGATACACTATGGCGCATTACTGATGGGGTGACATATTGTGGAGTGGTACACATGTAGTACTAATGAATTGATAAAATGTATGGTAGTACAAATGGAGTGAGACTGTAGCGTAAACATAAACACAATGCTGAAGTAAATCAGCACGTCAGGCAGCATCACTGGAGAGAACGAATGGGTGACGTTTCGGGGCGAGATCCTTCTTCAGACTAATGTCACATGAGTGGGCATGACAGAGATACAATGTAGTCGGAGACAGTAAGACTGGTGGGTGAACTAGGAAGGGAAAGAGGATGAAGAAAGATGGAAAGCAAGGGCTACTTGAAGTTAGAGAAGTCAATGTTCATACTGATGGTGTGTTAGCTGCCCAAGCGAAATATGAGGTCCTGTTCCTCCACTTCACGCTGGGCCTCACTCTGACAATGGAGGAGGCCCAGGACACCACGCTATGTGGTTGTCCTGATGGAGTGGCATAGTTTGGTGAAGTGCTGATGGGGCAACACAATGTGGAGTAGAATTGATGGGGTGACACACTGTGAGGTTATACTGATGTATGACATATTCTGGAGTAGCTCTGATGGATGGACACACTTCGGGGGTAGTAGTGATGGAGTGACGTATTGTGGACCAGTACAGATGGAGTGATACACTGCGAGGTAGTACTGATGAACTGACCAAATGTGTGGCAGCACTGATGGAGTGACACTCTGTAGGGTACTCCTGATGGAGGGACACACTATGAGATAATACTGATGTATGACATATTCTGGAGTAGTTCTGATGGACGGACACACTTTGGGGGTAGTAGTGATGGAGTGACATGTTGTGGGATAATACTGCTGGAATGATAACCTGTCAGGCAGTTCTGATGGTGACACATTGTGGGGAGGTTCTGATAGAGTAACATACAGTGGGGTATAACTGATGGAGTTTCACACTGTGGAGTTGTACGGATGTAGTGACACACTGTGGAGTAGTGCTGAAGCAGTCATAAACTGTGGGGTATTTCTGACAGGACTTTCATAGGAAGAAAGACTGGATAGACTCGGCTTTTACTCGCTAGAATTTAGAAGATTGAGGGGGGATCTTATAGAAACTTATAACATTCTTAAGGGGTTGGACAGGATAGATGCAGGAAGATTATTCCCGTTGTTGGGGAAGTCCAGAACAAGGGGGTCACAGTTTAAGGATAAGGGGGAAATCTTTTAGGACCGAGATGAGAAAAACATTTTTCACACAGAGAGTGGTGAATCTCTGGAATTCTCTGTCACAGAAGGTAGTTGAGGCCAGTTCATTGGCTATATTTAAGAGGGAGTTAGATGTGGCCCTCGTGGCTAAAGGCATCAGGGGGTATGGAGAGAAGGCAGAGATGGGATACTGAGTTGGATGATCAGCCATGATCATAATGAATGGCGGTGCAGGCTCGGAGGGGCGAATGACCTACTCCTGCATCTATTTTCTATGTTTCTAAGTTTCTATGTTTCTATGTTTCCATTTTATACTGCTTGTTATATTGTGGGTGGGATTTAAGACATGTTTTGGGAGTGTTCGGAGCTTAGCTGCTTGCGCAGAAGTTTAATTTTTAGATTAGTTTGGAGACCATGGGGAACGTGTTTTGAAGTCATGTCTGGGAAGAAGCTCTGAAGGTCTCTGTGAGTTGGCTTGCATGTGTTTAGAAGACACCCCTTTCAACCATTCTCATCCAAATAGCGGCTAGGGTGCTAATTACCTGAACGATATGATAATCTACCGCTACATTAAGTAGAAGGGTACCTCCGGCGGGAATTAAATACCAGTCCCAGAGAGAGGGACAGAAGAATGAATCGAAGCGAAGAAGGCCAAGACATCGGAGAGGCACAGCCAGAGAAGGACGACCAGGCTAAGACCTCGGAGAGGCAGAGCCAAAGAGGACTGGTTCCAGTCATGGAACTGAATAAGAAATACAGTCCCAGAGAAGTGGACAAAAGATTGTCTAAAAATCTCGGAGAGGTTTGACCAAGACGAAAGTGGTTCCAGGAGGAACTAGATCTCGGTCCGAAGAGCCTAGAGGTCTACCTACAGCATCGAGACGTATCTGAAGACGTATCACTGTATTTGTGAGTACAAATCGATTATTGCTCTTTGAATTAAATCCACGGTTTTAATTAAAATACTTCTGTAACGGAGCTCAGAAGTTGTTTTCCCCAGCGTGTCTGGGGAAATTAGACCGACCTTGGATTATTTTGAGTCGATCCTGATAAGTGCATTCCATTGCATTAGAGCCACGTTTTGCACCTGGTCTTAGAGAGATCTTCTCTGCATTATCAGTATGTTTTAGTTTTGGAAGAAATTGCTGATTAAAAAACAAAGCCACAGCTACTAGTAGAGATTTGTTCGACTAATTTAAAGACTTGGCAATCTGCCACAACCTCTTTAAAATCATGAATTTAGAAGAAGATGAAGGCAGAGCGATGCCAGAAGAACCACGTGGTGGTGAAGAAAGACCCAGACAACTTGAAGAAACAGATATTTCACATGAGGGAAACCGAGAAAGAGAGAAATGAATTATGGTTGCAGGTGACCAGATTTTACTTCGGAGTCACGTGAGTGACTACGTGAAGAACCCGCTCAGTGCGCAGGCGCGGCATTACGCCAGCAGTGCAACAGCGGCAGCGGGAGTTATGCGCTCCCGCAACAGAGAAACGGACCGTCAGGTGAGTATCCTGAGGTCGGGTTTCTTTTACAGGGGAGCCCCTTTTTCTGCTTGTGTTTTACAGGCAGATAAAAAGGCTCTGGAACAAAACTGTCCCCCGTTCAAGGAGGAACGTTTCCCGTCGGGGGGAAGGGGGGCAGCAACAGGCGGTAGGAGCGACCCGTGTTCCGCAATTCCCCGACACCGTGCCGAGCCCAGTCCGATAGCGGGCTGGATGTATAGCCACCCGAAGAGGCATCCGGTAGGTGTTCCCGATTTGGGACGGGACGTCTCTCCACCCGCACGGGGGGAGAGAGAGCCGCCTGAGCCGCTGGAGCGGCTCTCGGTGCTGGTGCCTGCGAGACGCGCTGCTTGAGGGGCGCTCTCGCTACTACAAGGCACACAAGCTCCAGAAGAAGGCGGTAGGAACATTTTACCGGGCGTTCCGCTATCCCCACACCGCGCCGAAGCCAGTCCCGCTAGTGCCTGAGCTGCGGGCTGGATGTTCAGCCATCCGAAGAGGCATCCGGCCGGTGGCTTCCGACTGGTCGGAGGGGACGTCTCTCCACCCGCATGGGAGAGAGACAGCCGCCTGAGCCGCTGGAGCGGCTCCTGGAGCAGGAGCTCCTGCGAGACACGCTACGTGAGGGGCAGTCTCGCTGGAGGGTTCAGGCATACCCTCCACAGTGCCTAGGCACTGCCCATCGCTTCCTCCTTAGTGTGGTTAGCTTTGGGGTGACCAGTGGCTGGGCTGGTCATGAAGAGGGGTCACTGGCTGAACAATATCGGGAGTATGCTTGAGGTACAGGATCAGGAAGAGCTGCTGGGTGTGGCCGCTATGTGGCTCCACCACTAGCGAGATGGCTTTTCAGTCTCAACTGATGGCCAGCTTACTACCTGTCTTTTTCCAAAAAACCTCTCCAAGACAGGTAGCCATGAGGCGTTGGTTTTATCACGCCTCCCCTAAATTGCATTTACTCAAAGTGCCCGCCATTATTGGGGGATACATTGAGCAGCGCATTTAACCTAAATATTTTTAAAATGCATTTGGTACCCTGACGTCGGCTATCATGTCCACCTGCTCATTCCAGAAGGGCAGGGTAGTATGGCAAAACACCTGACCCTACTGTTAAACGATATACCTCATAACTTCTGAAATGAACTCACAAACCTGCCCTCAATCTATGAAATTAACAGGACTATGAGAACGCCGACCTCACAAGCACAGATCCTGCTACCTGGCACTTACCAAACCAGTCCTAAAAAACTGGACGAAGTGTTCAAACTATTCGGCACAAGAGGGCAGAGTCTGGAATGAGCACCACGCTAAACCAGACAGCAGTACCTATACGTGTCCACCAGGGGAGTCTACCTCATGGTACTGGTGAAAGCTCGGGGCCTGCATGCCAAACCCGTAGCATTTTAGGCCAGGGCCCAGAGCAGGCCCCAGGGGAAAATGCGCCACCCCCAACAAACATCGTCCCTACAAGAACAAGGAACCAGAAACCGAAGAAAACAACAATGAAGACAGATAAGTATGGTTCCTACCATCACATAAAGGTTAAGGGTTGTACTAACAAGGGGTGGATGAATCACGCCTGGTTAGGAAGCTATCACTCTTGGTAGTTATATACCAAAAAATAAATACAAGTGGAATAGAATTAATATCTTGCCACCAATTCAGCAAGCACCCCAAGTGGTCTACCCTCCCACGATGGTGAATGTCGCACCATCGTTGATAAACCACTTGAGTATTTCACCAGGTATACCCATTCGTGGGATTTGTAACTACTACCATGGATCCAAGGATACTTTATGGTAGACATCGACCTTGAAGATGCACACTATTCAGTACCTTCTCATATAAGTTTTGGATATACCGCAATTACCTGGATGGAGTAACCATGATGAACGTTGCGGCATTTAAGTCAAAGTTATCCAGAATCAACTAGCCCTGACACTTAGAAACATTCAGTCATGGCATGTCTATATATTAACGACAAACTATCCTTGGATACAGCTTTAGCTGCATCGCTTCTCGGCCTTTTGGCTAAGATCAAGTGTAGTATCTGTTCTTATCAGTTTAATAATCTGATACGTCCCTTATCTAGGGACCATATATTAAATTGAATTTTGGAACAGGGAGATGGAATAGGGGCTTGCTCCGTCCACTCCACGCATCGACCCAGTATTGCAGTGCCTCTGGGAACGGTGCACAAAATATATATCCAGATATTTACGTTGACCATCCACAACGTTGTTATCTGGTATTCATTATGACTATCAGTCATGGTGCATTAACCACCAATCAACTACGTGGCAAAGTAATTGGGATATAGCAGCATTACCAGCTACTGAACTTTGTACCTTTCCTATGAGCTGAGATACTAGTGTTCAAAACTATCTCCATACCTGTATTATGGGGGGAAATGGATTAATCTGTAGTGTTATCATGGAATTTATCGGCAGGAAGGATTATGGTTGTACACTTCCACCTGTTTTGAGTAACATCTTATGTGTCCTGATGTGTTACTGAGCTTGTAATACTTAATGCCAATATGAATTGACTTAAACATGTTATATATTAACTTACTTAATTCTAGTGAAGCATTTTCTCAGTAATCCACCAAATTTGCATGTTCGTTTATAAGATAACAACATCAGTGGTGGCATATACCAAACCACTTGGGCGGAGAACATCGATATTAGGTGACAATTTATTAACAATTGGAAACCGTATGTCGTCAAACATGTTTGACCATCAGTAACTCACCTATCAGGTGAGCTAAATACTGTAAACATACATTTAAGCCAAAAATATTTGCTGAAATCACTAAGCAATATGGACACCAGATATCGATTCCTTATATCCAATTAAATCACCACGTACTAACTTACGTCACATGAAACCAATCTCAAGGCAGCGGCAATGGAGACATTCCCGCGTATTGAGGGGTGGGGGGAACCTAATCTCTATGTTTTCCTTTCCTTCTACCTCTTCAATAGGTACTACGGCTTCATCAGTCGGGTACTACGCAAATTACAGTGGACCAAGTCCACAAGCATGGTTTCCAGTGATCCTCGACATGGTCATTAAAAGAATTGCAGAATTGGGAAGACCATTGCTGTGCTTCGATCAGCAGCACTATCAACCTGATGACAGTATTCCGTCGCATATCCTAGGGAACATACCTGAGGAGCATCAAGAAATGGTACACTGTTTTCCAAAACAGGAATTACACATTCAACTATAACAAAAAACTGTACTGGAGCTCCTGGCAGGTCTTCACCACAATGAAGGACATGTTCTGTTAGCCTACTCAACTTGGGTACCGCTCACTGGTGATCAGATACAGGAGAGGTATATCAATCCATTCCCCAGAAATAGGTACACCCAAATTGGGATGTCAGTGAAATCCTGACATACCTTAGGGGATGATCACCAGCCAGGTCACTCACCCTGGAACAGCCTACCCTGAAGATGGACATGCTGGTGGCCTTACATCAACACAAAGAGCCAGCTCTCCCATCTACTGCGATGGGACAACATGGTTATAACATCAGATAGTGTCACATGCCCATTCAAGGGTTGGCCAAACAGAACAGACCAGGAACATCAGGTCCAGTCATGAAATTCCGGGCATACCCACCTGAACCACGTTTTATGTGTCATGACCCACTTAGAGATCGACACAATAAGGAATACCGAGGGAGAGGAAAAAGCCTTATGGGTCAGCCACAGGAAACCTCATGGTCGGGTGACGAGCTAAACTATCTCTAGTGGCTCAAGCAGGTACTGGGAGTTGCTAGAGTAAATACTAACGTGTATAAAATCTTATTCCACCAGAACAGCTTCCACGTCAGTAACTAAGAGGATGGACGAGCCTATGGACCACATCCTGGCTATTGCAGGGTGGTCTATGGAGTATACGTTCCAAACTTTTATAACAAACCACTGACAGAACCTGTATCGTTTGCAGAAAAAGAATCTGCAAGAAATATATAATTTAAGCCCGGGGGAGCAATTGGTCTTGTTGTTGTTAATAACACCATTATTGTATGTACAAACAGATTCATGGTTGATTACGATAACATACTTCCTCCCACGAATGACTTCGGTATGAACTGTTACACGGTTTGAAATCACAGAGCTTTGAAGTCTTCACGTAGTCACTCACGTGACTCCGAAGTAAAATAGTAAGATTAAACGAGAACTTACCAGTTTGAAGTTTGATCTGTATTTTATGAGGAGTTACGATGAGGGATTACGTTACCTCCGCTCCCACCCTCATTATATGGATCAAACTAATACATTGATGTCTCCTTATCTTTACTATGTTTACTTCAAATAACCGTGTCTATCTGTGATTCCACACCGCTGCTTGGAAGTATGCCGCGCATGCGCACTGAGCGGGTTCTTCACGTAATCCCTCATCGTAACTCCTCATAAAATACAGATCAAACTTCAAACTGGTAAGTTCTCGTTTAATCTTACTATTAATTGATACACAGAAAAAACTAATGGAATCAGAACAGAACGTGATCGAGTTGAAATCTAATATGAACCAACTATGGAACGTCTACCAGGAGGTTGGCAAGAAACACAATGTACTGCTGTGTTCAGTGCTGTCTTGGGAAGAACGCAGACGTCATACCCAGTGGGATGAATACACGAAGAAGATATTCAATGGGTTCAAGAAAAATGCAGAGAATTGGTTATCTGAAATGATGTCACAAGTGACGAGCTTTGTAGCTGGAAGTGCGAAGCAACAAGGTGCCAGAATGGAAGATGAATTTAGACGAGGAGATAGTATCTCGAATGTATTTTCACGAAAATCAGGCCGCAGATCTGGTTGCTCAGTCAGTTGGGTTTCGAGGGCTTCTGCTCAATTGGGAGCAAAAGCTGATTTAGCTGTGCTCTCAATAGAAGCGGATGCCATGAAGAAAAAACATGATATCGAGCGAGAGATGAGGCGACGTCAAGAAGAGATGGTGTTACAGCTAGAAGAGAGAACACATAAGATGGCACGACAGCAAGAATAGATGGCACGACAGCAAGAAGAGATGAAGCGAGAGATAAAACGACAGAGAGGAACAGGTGATGCGACAGCAGGAACAATTGAAATTAGCCACAAAGATGGCGGTGGCCAAAACCAGGAAGGACATACTCGATGGAGAGGGGTCAAGATGCAGCTCTAGATCATCGAGGACGATGAGCTCTGGACCATGAATAAAAACTGCTCGAAATAAATTAGCAGTTGGATCAATTCCATAATCGAGGTCCACTGGTTTTATACGCTTTGGAAACTCATAGGAACAGAGGAAGATGGGTAAAACCTCATCACAGCAAATGAGTGCTGCATTAAAACCAATGACTATTGGAGCGTCTGTGGATGCTCGAGACAAACCATGCTATGTGGAGGCCTGGTGCACAGGCTCGGGCAAGCCAGTTTGAATCACAAAGGCCTGTTTATCAACAGGTGGAGTAAAGAGAAGGGAATCAGGTTAGTTTCTTGGCACTGTTGAATAAACAATCTGAATTCAACGAGATTATAGCTCGACAAAATACCTCTCTCATTTTACCAGCAGTAGAAATTCCTACGTATGCTGGAAATCATTTGGAGTATGAAACTTTTGTAAGGGCACTTGAGGAGGTATTAGAGATGAAAGTTAAGGATGAAAAACAGCACTTATGATTTCTGGTGAAGTACACGTGGAAGTCTGAATGTGCTTGTAGAAAGTTGTCAGATAGTGCCAGGCAGCCAGGGATATAAAAAGGCGTGAAGATTACTTGAAAAACGTTTTGGTGACTTCCGGTGGCGCCATGGAGTAGGAGAGACTCGCGCCAACTAGCTCCGTGAAAACCCCCCGAAAAAACAGGGGGAAAAGACAGATCCTACCTGCAGAAAACGGCACCGATTGTTTTGCAATAGGCCCGTGACGTCATCAGGCGCGCGACACCGGCAGTATGTCGACACAGCATACTCCCCCCCCCCCCCCCCCCCCACAAGACAAAAACCGGCAAGACTAAAGAGGTAGGCCCAATTGAAGCCTCGGCCTCCGGTTTAACAGCATCACGAGAAGACATCTCAAAGAAGAAGAAAAAGACTGAGATGGAAGAATTAAAAACGTTTCTTACACAGGAAATCTCTAATTTAATGGAGGAACTTAAAAATCTTAGACAGCACTTTAAAGAAGAGCTGACATCTTTTTAAAAAGAAATTAAAGAACAAATTAAAGACGATGTAACAGAGATGGTACACGAAGTCCTGGAAGACTAGAAATTAGATACGGAAAGAAATTTGACTCAAAATGTTGAAGAAGTAAATGAAAAACTGAATATGATGGAATCCAGATTTGATTCTAAACTTGAACCTATCTTCCAGACATTAAACCAACACCACAAGATTGTAAAAGAACTTGAGGAATTTGCTGAGACAAGCACCGCAACTACAAAACAACTCATCACTGAGAACCAACGCCTATCAAAGTTATTGCGTCAAATAACCGAAAAATGTACAGACTTGGAGGGGCGACAGAGGCGTCAGAACTTAAGAATCGTGGGCATCCAGGAAGGCAGAGAGGGGACTCGTGACCCCCGTGAATTTGCTTCAGATATACTGAAAACAATTTTGAACCTGGACCAGGCACCATTACTTGCCCGAGCGCGCAGAGTGCCGAGACGTCCTCCAAAGGTGGGCGACCCTCCAAGAATAATGATAGTAAAGGTCCAATATGACCATGTATTGGATGACATGATGAGGAAAATTGTCAAAAGCAGAAATCTTGTATATGAAGGAGACAAGATTAGCGTATTCAGAGATTATCCTGTGGAAGTTGCTAAGAAAAGAGCGTTGTTCACAGAAACAAGAAAAATACTGAAGAACATAAAGGATTTCAGATATGGACTGTTATACCCCGCAACACTAAGAGTTAGTTACGAAAAGAAGGAACACTTCTTCATCAAGCACACAGAAACATTTGAATTTGCCAAGAACATCGAGGACAAGATCGAAGGTTGAAAAATATTCAACACTCAACACCTACCTGGATACTGCTATCTCGCAGAGAAGATATGGAACTCTAAACTTTAAACTATTATATTTAAAAGTTGCCTAAAATTCGCAATAAGATTTGGATAAATATCCTGCAACGGATATATAATACTTACATTTTAGTACTAACTTCTAACGACTATTAATAATCATGAATACTAACTAACACTAATTATTGATAATTAGATTATTTAGATTATTTAAGAATTAACTAAAAGTATGAAATATAAGTAAAGTGTGATTCAGATATTTTATAATGAAAAATGTATGGTGGCTCTCTCTCTGATGTTTTTGTTTTTGATTATTCTTTTATAAATGTTTATATTATACAAAACTAACATTTCAATTTGAGACTACTAATTATATCATTAATGGAATATAATCATTATTTCTTTCCCCCCCACAAATTGTTTGCATCGAATTGGAAACTTTCCTTTCAAGGAAAGTACGGAGCTAGTATTTTTATTAACCAAAAGCTACGGAAGTCCATAGATGCTTAGCCACATTAGGGTGGCTATCACTAACTGCATTAGTTGTAGTTGTAGTTGCTTTTTTCTTTTACTTTCCACACTTTACTAATCCAATTTGCTATCACTTTTTTTTATCTTATATCATATTATATATTGTATTTGGAATGGTATTGCATATTTTACTTAAGGAAATATGTTCGGATGGAAAACAGACGTGACCTAAAATTCATCTACCTGATGTTCGAGTATAAGGTAGGGTTGAGTGTGCTGAATCATCTACTCTACCACTTAATCACAAGATGCAAGACATGAATATAAAAATTGGGGGTGAGGGAATTAAATTCTGTAGTTGGAATGTCAAGGGAATTAATGAACCTATCAAGAGAGGCAAAGTGTTAGCTCATTTAAAATCATTGAAAACAGATATAATATTTCTCCAGGAGACACATCTTAAAAATGAAGCACAACACAGATTGAAAGCAAAATGGATTGCTAAAGCGTACCACTCTTCATTCTCACATAAATCTAGAGGTGTTGCAATATTAATTCGTAAAGGTATACCCTTTAAACATATATCAACGATAGAAGGCATTGAAGGCAGATATATTGTAATAATAGGGGAGTTATACTTAAAAAAGGTGACTCTCCTCAATGTGCATGGACCAAATTTTGATAGCCCTCTGTTTTTTAAGAGAATTCTTAACAATATCCCGGAATGTACACAACAAAACTTAATAATCGGTGGAGATTTAAATTGTACATTGGATGCTTGTTTGGATAGATCATCAACTCAAAGAAAACTAAAATCTCGATCAAATGAATTTTTAAACTCATACATTAATACTACTAATATTAAGGACGTTTGGAGAATTGAAAATCCATCGGGCCGAGAATATTCATTTTACTCACCAGTACATAAAACTGACTCAAGGATTTTTTAGTAGATTCAAAACTTATCCCATTTACCTATAACTCGCAATATCATAACATCATAATCTCAGACCACGCTCCACTAGCATTTATGATCAAACTAAACGGAATGGCAGAGACACAGTCACAATGGAGATTTAATCACCAAATCTTAAAAGATAAATTATGTAATGAATACCTAGTAAAACAGATTTAAATGTTTTTTGAGGCTATCGATAGCCCTGAAATCTCTGCTTCCCTTCTTTGGGAAACATTTAAATCATTTGTACGAGGAGCATTAATTTCTTCCCAATCATTTTTTAATAAAGAGAATAGGGCCAAACAACAGAAACTGGAAATGGAAATAAAGCAATTAGACACAGAAAATGCAGCAGCACAATCCACGATAAAACACAATAAAATTGCAGTACTGAGTATAAATTAAACAAGATATATTCAGACCAAGTTATAAAACTTTATCAGCATACAAAACAATTACATTTTGAATTTGGTGATAAACCACAAAAACTACTAGCGCGTCAACTTTGTAAATTGGATGGGGAAAAAACAATTAACAAAATTAGAACAGACAAGGGAGAAACATTAACACTGCCTAAATATATTAATGATAGATTTCTATAATACTACCAAAAATTGTATTCATCTAAAATAACAGAACAATCAACGGGAATGGAAACATTTTTACAGAATTGTAAGCTTGCGGGTCTAGATCAGAAAGAGAGAGAATTACTAGGGGCTGAAATTACGATAAAAGACATCGAAGAGTCAATCACATCTTTAAAAAACGGAAAGGCTGCAGGCCCTGATGGTCTAAATTCTGAATTTTATTAAAACAATTATGATTTGCTTTCCCCACGCCTACAGACAATGTACAAATACGTTTACACTCAACAGAAACTCCCAGAAACTCTAAATGAATCTACAATCATACTCATACCAAAAACGGACGAGGATCTTGAGGAGGTTTCTGAGGAAGGGTTTCGGCCCGAAACGTCGCCCATTTCCTTCGCTCCATAGATGCTGCTGCACCCGCTGAGTTTCCCCAGCAATTTTGTGTACCTAAGGATCTTGAAGACCCAGGTTCATACAGAGCTATAGCCCTCTTAAATACTGATCAGAAAATATTAACTAAAATTCCATCTAATAGATTGAGCTTAGTGATCAGTAAATTAATTCATCCAAACCAAACAGGGTTTATCCCAAAACGTTATTCATTTTATAATCTGAGAAGGTTATTTAATATTATATACTCCAATAGAATTCCTAATGCAGATCTAGCAATTATTTCGTTAGATGCTGAAAAAGCATTTGACCAGGTAGAATGGCCATATTTATTTTCGGTGATGGATAAATTTCAACTAGGAGAGAAGTACTATACATGGGTTAAATTGTTATATTCTAATCCAACAGCCAGAATATTAACAAACAAAATGTTATCAACTAAATGTAATCTCTCTAGAGGCTGTAGACAAAGCTGTTCACTATCCCAACTATTATTTGTTCTTGCAATCGAACCCCTAGTAGAAATCGTTAGAAACCATCCAGGAATATATGGATACAATACTAGAGACACAAGGAATAACATTTCCTTATATGCAGATGATGTACTAATATATATTACAAAATTAGAAACTAGTATTCCAAACTTATTAAATCTAATAACTCAATTTGGTCAGTTTTCGGGATATAGAATTAATTGGAATAAAAGCGAAATCATGCCAATAACAAATTTCAATGTACATACAATACAACAATCCCCTTTTAAAATAGTTAAAGATAAATTTAAATACTTAGGAATCTATGTAACTAAGATATATACCTCTTTATTTAAACTAAATTTCCCACCCTTACTGAATAAACTACATAAGAATATTCAATACTGGAAAACACTCCCCATGTCTATGCTTGGGAGAATTAATGCTATAAAAATGATTGTTTTACCGCAACTGCTGTACATATTTCAATTAATTCCGATATATATCCCAAAAACTTTTTTCAAAAAAGTCGACTCCATTGTTACAAGTTTTGTCTGGGACTATAAGAATCATAGAATAAGTTAAAAACATTTATGTAAGTCAAAGATAAATGGAGGTCTGGCTTTGCCAAATTTCTTATTTTATTTTTGAGCAGTCCATATTAAAAACATGAATTTCTGGCTGGAAGAAATGGATCGACAACCAGATTGGTTAATGATGGAAAAGGAAGACTGTCTACCTTTAGAAATAGGTCCGATCATATTTGCCCCCACAAAACTGCACAAAACAACCTATAAAGAAAGCCCCATAATACATAGTGGAATACGAATTTGGAAACAAATAAAAAAAGATTTAAAATTGAATAATATACCACTCTGCCTTCCATTGTAAATAATCATTTATTCAAATCATCCTTTATGGACAAAGGTTTCACACAATGGAAAAATTATGGAATCTCAAATATAGGACATCTTTATGGGAAAGGCACTTTTCTTTCATTTCAAGAGTTACAACAGAATTATGGACTGCACTCAAATAATTTCTTCAGATATCTACAAATTAGAGATTATGTTAAATCTAATACACAAGTCTACAGGAGTAGGGAATCAGAAATTCTTGATGAATGTTTGAACAAGCATCCTAATACTGAAAAACTAATAGCTTATATTTATAACATCCTACTAAACAAGATGTACCACCGACCGAACCATATAGATACAAATGGGAAAATGAAATTGGTCACCCTATAACGAAAGATATGTGGGACGAAAGTTTACAACAAATACATCAATGTTCATTAAATGCCAGACATACTTTAATACAATTCAAGGTCTTACATAGACTACACTACTCTAAAATAAAACTAAATAGAATCTTCCCACAAATCTCTCCTATTTGTGATAAATGTCTACATCTAGAGGCTAATTTAACACATACGTTTGCAAACTGTATAAAACTTAAACATTTCTGGACTGATATTTTTGAAATAACTTCAGAAGTTATTAATGCAAAGCTGGATCCAGACACAAAATTAATAATACTTGGAATATCAGAACAAAGTTTAACACTCACAACAAACCAAAGAAATGTCCTCGACTACAGTATAATAATCGGGAAAAAAATAATATTAAAATGTTGGAAAGGCCCTACAACCCCCACAATTAATATGGGGGATTACGGAAATGTCGGAGACCCTATACTTAGAAAGAATTAGACTTGTCTTAATGGACAAACAAGATATGTTCGATAAAATCTGGGCTCCATTCATTAACTATCTGAAGGGATAGATTGGCACAGCACGAGGACCCAACTGAACCTTGAACTCAGGATCAGATGAAAAGCTATACTTTATAATCTACGAACCTATCTCCATTGACGTATTACAGGTAACCCATTCCACCTCCTCTGTTTTTCTGTGTTTTTTTATTTGTAACTTTCTACCCTCTCTTTCTCTCTCTTTCTATAAAAACTAAAACACTGCAAGCAGAAGTAATTGATAATTGAAAACTTTAATAATGTATGACTGCTGTATATGAAAAGTATTTTACTATAATATGTAACTATACTTTATAATATGTCTACTTCTAATAAAAATATTTAAAAAAAAGAAAAGAAAAACGTTTTGGTGATGAACAGAGGATAGCGAACGCATACATGGAGAAGGCCCATGCTTGGAAAGAAATCAAACCTGAAGATGGGGAAAAATTGAGTGATTATGCAATATTTCTGTGAGAATGTTGCAGCTCGATGAATAACAAGTTGCCCAGAAGAATGAGAGAAACATGGTGAGATAGGGCAGGTGAAATACGAGATAAGAGCAAACAAGTAGCCAGGCTACCAGACCTGGTGGAATGTTTAGAAAGAGAAGTATGGTACATGTTAGACTCATACCACTGAACTATTGAAGATCGCAGGCCACTTGCAACTTATAAACGTTCTACTTTTACCAAAACTAAACAAAGAACTAAGAAATGCAATAAAGGATGCACCACCAACAATACAAAATAAGGGATTTTGTCCGTTTTGTGATGAAGTGGGCCACACCATCAATGGTGTCGTAAATTTAAAGAGAATACATATGAAGAAAATATGTACTTTTTAAAAAGGAGTGGAATATGCTATGTATGTCTAAAGAAGGGGCACGTGATAAAAAAACTGTAAGTGCCCAATAATTTGTGTCAACTGCAAGTAGAATCATCCTGATGTTCTTCACCCTGTAAAGAAAGAGCCGGACCATACAGAGCAGGGGGAGTCAGCTGCTATTAATGCTGTCACCTCGCCTCAAGTAACTGCTCACACTGGGACCGGGATTGAAGCTTGCATTTTCTCTATCTTACCAGTACAAGTGAGAAATAGGGAAAGCAATGTAGTGTTGCAAACATATGCGTTTCTGGACCAAGGAAGTTCAGCTACTTTTTGTACAGAGAATTTGATGAGAAGGCTGGACATTACTGGAGATAATGTTAAAATTCAAATGCCTACATGAATAAAGAGAAAGAGTGCCCTAGTCATTACATTACAACTATGGAGATATCCAGTTTGGATCAAGATAATTTTATTCCAATTTCAGCAGTTTTTACACACGGAACTATGCCTGTTGGTCATCAGAATGTACCCAGATGTGAAGACTTAAAGCAATGGCCTTACCTGAAGGATGTCAAAATATGAAAGATAAATTCTGATATTGACTTCCTTATTGGAAAGAATGCTCTGAGAGCATTAGAACCTGTACAGATTGTTAGGAGCCAATGGGATGGATCGTATGCTGTGAAGGCCCTACTAGAATGGGTTATCTATGGCCCCTTGAGCAAGAATATGGGAAACAGTAGGCAGATGAGCTGCCGTGCTGTTGCTGTTAACCAAATATCTACAGGTAAATCGGAAAACGCTGTTAATGAAGCAATACAATCATGATTTCAATGAAAGTACCAGCAAAGAATCTGAAGAAATATACTGAGAAGAACTAAAATTCTTGGATATTATGAACTATTCAGTTAAGATGATCAATGGACTTATTGTTTGGATTTACCTTTCAAGGAAGAAAGTATTAGTTTACCGAATAATCGACATATTTCAGAACAGCATATCCAGAATTTGAAACGTAAGTTTGTTAAGAACACGACATTTCAAGAGGAATACACATCCTTCTTACAGGATATGATTGATAATGATTATGCCAAAATGGTACCAACGAATCAATTATATAGAGGTGATGGAGAGCTCTGGTATATTCCACACCATGGGGTGTATCACTCAAAGAAAGGGACATTGAGGGTAGTATTTGACTACGCTGCAGTCTATAAAGTTACATCGCTCAACAGTGAACTACGACAAGGTCCACAACTTACCAACTCACTCATTGGGGTCTCATCAAATTTAGGCAAGAACCGATTGCTTTAATGGCTGATATCAGATCAATGTTTCATCAAGTGAAGTCGCTGGTAAACATATCGATTACCTGCAATTCGTATTGTGGCCTGAAGGGGATGTGCAGCAAGTTCTTGTTGATTGGAGATGGAGATATGAGATATGTTAGCACAAAAGAAAATCCTGTGGACGAAGCCTCTCGAGGACTAACAGCAAATTACTTTCTAAATAACAGGAGATGTATCAATGGGCCCAAGTTTCGTTGTGAACCACGCAGAGAATGGCCAAAGCTTGAACTTGGATTTGAAATCTCTGTAAATGATCCAGTAATTAAACAAAATATTTCTGTGAATGTGATTGGTAAGACTCATATGACACGTGAACAACTTAATTACCCACTTTTCATTGTGGAATAAATTGATAACTTCAGTAGCCTGGGTTCTTAAAATAAAAACAAGATTATTGTTGGTGGCTCTAAAAAAGGAGAGACATTACAGAGTATCCGGGGAGAGAATCCTGATAAACGGAAAGGAGAGATTGAAGGCCAGATGGAAGTTTTTGTAGCTTCATATGGCGTACAGGGTTTACGTCTTGTTGATCTCCTCAAGGCGGAAAATGCCATCAGCTCTTTCTGTCAAAGACAGAAATACAAAG
Organism: Amblyraja radiata; assembly: GCF_010909765.2. Taxonomy (NCBI): domain Eukaryota; kingdom Metazoa; phylum Chordata; class Chondrichthyes; order Rajiformes; family Rajidae; genus Amblyraja; species Amblyraja radiata. The sequence goes on along the minus strand of NW_022630776.1, from coordinate 34,637 downwards.
AAGAAATATTAACATTGGAAGCTGGAGGACAGGTGGTAAAAAGAAACAGTCAATTGTACAAGCTTGACCCAGTCTGGCAGGATAGTCTTCTGCGGATGGGTGGTCAACTAAACAAATTGGCAATGCCCGAAAACACTAAACGTCCTATCATTCTCTCAAAGTACCTTTACATAACGACATTATTATTACGACATATTCATGTACAAGTTGGACATGGAGGAAGAACTTATATGTTATCCCAACTTGGTAAAACATATTGGGCTATCGAGGCTGACTCTACAGCATCACGAGGTTCTTGGTTGATGGGAAGAATACTAGAAATCATGCCTGATGTTCGGGGCTTAATGCGTATGGTACGTCTTAAAACAAAAATCAATGTTTTAATAAGACCAATAACCAAGTTGTGCTTGCTTCTAGAAGGTGAAGGTGAAGATGGAAGAGTCGATGAAGAGCCATGATTGCATGTTATTTTTTCCTCGTTAGTATCGTGTTTTGTACCCCTGCCTGTCACGCATTAAACCAGCGTTCAATTTCCCCACAAGGAGCCACAGGGTTTCATTCCCTGACCTTTTGATTTTGATATATGTATAGCTTTTATGGCCATTTTTTTAATGTTTATTAGTAATTTCCTCGTTAGATACTCGGTGTGCAGTGGCCATTTGGCCTGTTTTGCATGTCACTTGTGATGGCATGTCCCTTTAACGTTTAGACTACCCGTTACATTGTGCGTGGGATTTATGACGTGTTTATGGGCGTGTTTTGGAGCTTAGATGCGTGTGCAGAAGTTTAGTTTTTAGATTAATTTGGAGAGACGATGGAGAATGTCAATCATTCGACCATGTCAATGTTACGGAGACACTGGGAGTTTTGTAATGTTTAAAGTTGCAAGTTGGAATTCAAGGAAGATTGCAGTAATGAGTCGGAAGAAATGTGGATGTATCTTGCTGTTTACCATTAACAATAAAGCATGTATTCAACAAAATACTGTGTGTTGACGTTTTATGAGTGAGGAAGGTCTGAAGGTCTCTGAGGAAGCTTGCATGCGTATAGAATATATCCCCCTTATCCATTCTCATCCAAATAGTGGCTAGAGAATTTGTTTCTCGAAAGATAAGAAAAATCTGCCGCTACACCGATGTTGGGGGAGTCCAGAACCAGGGGCCACTGTTTAAGAATAAAGAGTAAGCCATTTAGAATGGAGACGAGGAAACACTTTTTCTCACAGAGAGTTGTGAGTCTGTGGAATTCTCTGCCTCAGAGGGCGGCGGAGGCCGGTTCTCTGGATGCTTTCTAGAGAGAGCTAGATATGACTCTTAAAGATGGCGGAGTCAAGAGATATGGGGAGAAGGCAGGAACGGGTTACTGATTGGGGATGATCAGCAATGATCACATTGAATGGCGGTGCTGGCTCGAAGGGCCCAATGGCCTACTCCTGCGCCTATGTTCTATTGTCTATTGTAGGATAACAAAGTAGTCGAAGTGTTTACAATACATTCGGCATTTCTGATCCGTTTAAATTTGGATAATGACATGACGTTGCATTTGGCTCCAGTATCGATCTTTGCAACAGTAATGGTGTTGTTGACATGAAGTGAAACTTCACGGTTGAGTTGCTTGTTAGTGGAAGCAACCAAGGAGTTTATGTTATGGCTGCTATTTTCATGCTCAGGGAGTAGAGCTGGAGGTGGCGCTGCTAGTTCTGGGTTCTTGTTATCAGCAGCTTCATGTTTTAACCAGTGTACAGACTGCCTTGGGCGTGATTGGATTCCACAAGTACGCCAACATTTTGAGAAATGATTTCTTCTTTTGCAAAAATGGCATATTTTTTCCTAGAGCAAAGCAAAATTTGCGGTCTGCAGGGTGCGAGCTGCCACAGTTAGAATATTTTCCAATAATCTTTGAGATTGTCGAGATGATGAGTGGGGTTGTGAGCGCTGGTTACGGTAGGAAGTGTCAGTAGCATCAACATGGTATGAAGAATGCGGTCCGGGTCCCAATGACCTGGTGTGAGGGGTCGTCATTTCATTAATACGACAAGCATGTTCAGCTCGGGCAAGTATCAGTTCAGTACAGGGATGAAGGGGATGGTTGACAAACAGGTGTTATATTATTTTATTTATTATTTATTTATGTGTTTTGGTTACTTCATACATATTACTTGTATGTGTATAACAGTTGTATGTCTATATATGTCTGTATGCATCTCTAAAAATTGTCCGGGGTATTATTATTGTTAATTAATTAATTATTAAATATGGAAGAAGGGTTTAGGGAGATGGGGTGAGATTAAATAAGTTATTCTTCTTCTCACTCCGTTTCGAGCTTGTAAAGAAAAAGTGTTGGACATTTAGATTTTGCTTTATGCTTGTCATTGCTTTGCAAATATTGCCTGGAATGACCAATTGTTTGACTATTTCGATTTTGTTGTTGTTATTTATTCCTATTTACGTCTTTACTTGTTCGGAACAAATAAACAAATCAAATCAAATCAAATCAAGTATCACAAAGTAATTCAGCGCATACTTTATCACTGAGAATTCCATCCATAGTCTGTGGGCCGAGCATCAAAAATGTGTATAGAAATCAATTTTCGTGACCCAAGTCACCAAACTACATGATATTTTCCTCAGATTTAGATGAAATATAATTGAGAAGGAAGTCATAACTCGTCATTGCCAAAAGTTGCACATTAATTAATTAAACTAATTAGAAAATGAGATCGGGAAAGTAAGCGCTATCTAGTGGCCAATGCCCACATTACACCATGGGCCGCCTATTTCCGTGTTGCAGTCCATTTAAACTATATATTATTATATCTATATTTACATATAAATATATAACTTGTAAATATGACTGTTATCATATATAATTAAGTATATTGATATCATATAAATAATATGATGAATATAATTTTGTGAGTGTGTTTTTTGAATGACACTGTCGCAGACGTCCTGCTCCTGAACCAGCCTAATTAATGGGTGAGGGCAGCTCTTGTCGGTTCCTCCCTTTACTGAACCCCACTGACTGCCAGTGTGCAGAGTGGGGGTCACGGCCATAATGGGACTGGGGTAGTTCCAGGCTGGGAACAGACCTGCAAGGAATCTTCCAGTCGATTTAATAGGAAATGTAATGAGACTGCCGCAGAGGTCTCAGGTTTTAAGGGCTCATGAACCTGTCTACTTAAAGGGTCAGGACAGATCCTCTGTGTTCCCCCGTTTACTGAACCCCACTGACTTCCATAGTGGGGAAAGTGGGACGAACGGCCATTGTGGGATTGGGGCAGTGCCAGGCTGGTTGACAGGCCTGTAAGATACCTGTCTTATTTCTGATGTAAATGTCACGTCCTGACCAAGCTTTGAATGGTCTGATGTTTTACATCAGACTGGGTTTATTCCGCTCCCCTGTGAGTTTATAACATTATTTATCTCAGTTTTACCCCAGAGGTATATTCAAGATTCAATAGATTTATTGTCATGTGCCCCAGATAGGACAATGAAATTCTTGCTTTGCTTCAGCACAACAGAATATAGACGGCATGAATACAGAACAGATCAGTGTGTCCATATACCATTGTATAAATATACACGTGAATAAATAAAACAGATAAAGTGCAAATAACCTGATAATGGGCTGTTAATGTTCAAAGTTTTGTTTGAGTTGAGGTCAATATCCTGATGACTATGGGGCTGTTTGTATTTTGTTCCCCTGTGTGTTTATAACATTATTTACCTCAGTTTTCCCCCCAGTCCGGGTTTATTCCGCTGTCCTGTTTATTTATAACATTATTTACCCCAGTCTTACTACTCCAAGATGGCGGATGTGCGGGAGTGGGCGCCGTCTGTGTATGGCAGCCTGCCCGCAGTCCGCTTCTACACCTTTCTTTATTTTATTTTATGTTAGTGGAGGTCTTCTATGTGGAGGGTGGGGGTGGGGAAGGGGGAAACTTTATTCTTAGTCGCCTACCTGGTCGGAGAGGCAGCATCCCTCCGTGCTGTTTCTTCGCCCCGTCCTCGCGGCCTACCACCGAAAGTGGAGCGGCGTTTTCCTGTCGGGACCGGCTGGGACTACAGCTTCGGCGGCGGTGGCGCAGCGCTGGGATACCAACAAAGAACGGACGATGCCTACCGGGTCGCCGTGCGGTAAGCTCCGGAGCGCTTTGGTCGCCGACTTCCAACATCGCGGAGCTGTGGCTGCGGGCGTTCGGCCGCGGGCGGCGCTGGATTTGGATTTGGAGCGCCGCAGAGCTTTTTTGTCTCCTCAGGAAGAAGAGAAGCTGGTTAGCCTTCTTAACCAGTGTTGAGGTATTGTGGGTCCAAGAGAGGTCATCAGAGATGTTGACCCCCAGAAACCTGAAGCTGGAAATACGTTCCACTTCCGTCCCGTTGATGTGGATGGGTGTGTGCGTGCCGCCCCTAGACCTTCTGTAGTCCACAATGAGCTCCTTGGTCTTCTTGTAGTTACAGGCCAGGTTGTTGTCAGCGTACCACGCTGCTAGGAGCTGGACCTCCTCCCTATAGCCCGACTCATCGTTGTCGCTGATGAGGCCAATCACCGTTGTATCATCTGCATACTTGATGATGGTGTTAATACCATATACAGGTGTGCAGTCGTAGGAGAAGAGGGAGTAAAGGAGAGGGCTCAGCACACAGCCCTGTGGAACGCTGGTGTTCAGGGTGAGGGTTGAAGAGGTGTGGTTGTCCGACCTAACAGACTGGGGTCTGTTGGTTAGAAAATCCAGTATCCAGTTGCAGAGGGAGGGGTCGATGCCCAGGTCGCTGAGTTTGGTGATCAGTTTTGAGGGGATAATGATGTTAAATGCTGAGATGAACAGCATTCTCACGTAGGTGTCTCTGTTGTCGAGGTGGGAGAGGGCGGAGTGAAGTGCCGTTGAGATGGCATCCTCCGTACTCATGTTCTTGCGGTAGGCGAACTGATAGGGATCCAGTGTGGGAGGTAGGCAGCCTTTGAGGTGTGCCAGGACCAGCCTCTCGAAGCACTTGGTGATGATGGGAGTAAATGCAACTTGGCGGAAGTCATTGAGGCTCGCCGCAGTGGAGTGTTTTGGCACCGGCACGATGGAGGTGATTTTAAAGCACGTGGGGACAACTGCTTGGGCCAGAGATCGAGTTCGCCGGGGTCGGAGCTCCAGCCGGCGCGGCCGGAGGACTACGAGTGCCGCGGTCTCCGGTCTCCGGGGAGGGGACAGCCGCTCCAGCCTTTTCCAAGCCGCTGAGGAATGTTTCACCCGACGCCGATGTTTCATCTTTACGGCAAGCGGGCCCTGAAAACCATCGGACTGGCTGCACGGCCACAGATGGGCCCTGTCCTCGGGTGTTTCACAGAGGAAGAGGACTTAACTTTCTGGTGCCTTTCCCCCACAGTGGAAATGTTTTGATTCTGCTGTGGGGGGATGTTTGTGTTGAACTCTGTAATATGTTGTGTCCATTTTTATTCATTTTTTTAAACCTTTTTCTATGGTTTGCAATGGAACTTATTATTATTTAAATTATGTGAAGCACTTTGGGATCAATGCAAATTGACTTAAAATGTGCTATATAAATAAAGTTTACTTACTTACTTACTTGATTCACCGGGTTTATTCCCCCAGACTTGCAGTTTATTTGGTGGTTTATTGATTATTTACTGAGGGAGGGGGGGGTGTGAGCCAGAGAGAGGGAGATGTTTATAACGTGTTTTATCTCAGGACGCTGCTGCAGACGGTGGGTTTATATTATTGACCCCAGTTTTACCAGTTTTATTCCCCCACACGTGTAGTTTGTGAGGGGTTGATGGCGGCCATCTTGGTGAGGGCAGGTGAAGTCGGCGTCGTTGATTGATCGGATGCCGGCGGCCATCTTGGTGAGGGCAGGTGAGGTCGGCGTCGTTGATTGGTCGGACATGTGTCAATTGTCCCCTCTAAACCTGTCTTGTCCACTCACATGCCCAAGGGTCTTAGTTTACAACCCTTCACCCACCAGTGCCCATTTGACTTACTTTGGCTGGGAAAGCACATCTGGGACCCGTAAACACTCAGCATAGGAGCACCGCACGGCTGCGTACTCTCTCCTCTCCTCTATGCTCTCTACACCAACGACTTCACCTCCACAGACACCTCTGTCAGTCAAGCTTCTCAAGTTTGCGGACAACACAACCCTGATTGGACTGATCCAGGATGGGGAGGAATCGGCCTACAGACAGGAAGTGTCACAGCTGGCGTCCTAGTGCCGTAGCAACAACCTAGAGTTCAATTCTCTTAAGACAGTGGAATTGATTGTAGACTTTCGGAGAACACCCCCTCCCCTCACCCCACTCACCATCAACAACACCACAGTCACATCTGTGGAATATTTTAACTTCCTGGGAACCATCATCTCCAAGGACATTAAATGGGGGGCTACCATCGACTCCACAGTCAAAAAGACACAATAGAGGATGTACTTCCTGCAGCAGCTGAGGAAGCACAATCTGCCACAGGCAATGATGGTCCCATTCTACACGACCATCGTAGAGTCTGTTCTCACCTTCCCCATCATGGTCCGGTTTGGCTCAGCCACCAAGCACGACACCTGGAGGCTGCAGCTAATCGTCCGATCAGCATAGAAGGTTATTAACCATATAACATATAACCATATAACAATTACAGCACGGAAACAGGCCATCTCGACCCCTCTAGTCCGTGCCGAACACATAATCTCCCCTAGTCCCATATACCTGCGCTCAGACCATAACCCTCCATTCCTTTCCCATCCATATAACTATCCAATTTATTTTTAAATGATAAAAACGAACCTGCCTCCACCACCTTCACTGGAAGCTCATTTCACACAGCTACCACTCTCTGAGTAAAGAAGTTCCCCCTCATGTTACCCCTAAACTTCAGTCCCTTAATTCTCAAGTCATGTCCCCTTGTTTGAATCTTCCCTACTCTCAGTGGGAAAAGCTTTTCCACGTCAACTCTGTCTATCCCTCTCATCATTTTAAAACCCTCTATCAAGTCCCCCCTTAACCTTCTGCGCTCCAAAGCCCTAACTTGTTCAACCTTTCTCTGTAACTTAGTTGCTGAAACCCAGGCAACATTCCAGTAAATCTCCTCTGTACTCTCTCTATTTTGTTGACATCCTTCCTATAATTAGGCGACCAAAATTGTACACCATACTCCAGAATTGGCCTCACCAATGCCTTGTACAATTTTAACATTACATCCCAACTTCTATACTCAATGCTCTGATTTATAAAGGCCAGCACACCAAAAGCTTTCTTTACCACCCTATCTATATGAGATTCCACTTTCATGGAACTATGCACAGTTATTCCCAGATCCCTCTGTTCACCTACATTCTTCAATTCCCTACCATTTACCATGTACGTCCTATTTTGATTTGTCCTGCCAAGATGTAGCACCTCACACTTATCAGCATTAAACTCCATCTGCCATCTTTCAGCCCACTCTTCCAACTGGCATAAATCTCTCTGTAGACTTTGAAACTCTTCTTCATTACCCGCAACCCCACCTATCTTAGTATCATCTGCATACTTACTAATCCAATTTACCACACCATCGTCCAGATCATTGATGTACATGACAAACAACAGTGGACCCAACACAGATCCCTGTGGCACCCCACTCGTCACTGGCCTCCAACCTGACAAACAACCATCCACCATTACTCTCTGGCATCTCCCATTCAGCCACTGTTGAATCCATTTATTGCCTGCAACCTTCCCTCCATTGATGAACTGTACACTGCAAGGGCCAGGAAGCGAGCGGGTAAGATCATCTCTGACCCCTCTCACCCTGGCCACAAACTATTTGAATCACTTCCCTCTGGAAGGCGACCCCGGACTGTCAAAGCAGTTTTTATCCAGGAGTAGTTGCTCTAGTCAACAGCCAAAAATCTGTAGCCTCCCTTTGATCTGGTATTTTGTTGGTTCACATGCTTGATCAATGGTGTTTTATCATTCATGTTTTATTATTAATATTAACGTTTCGTGTTTTCTGAGTCATTCGTAACTGCCATTGGATGTCATGTTGTAACTTGTGGGCAGAGCATCGAGGCAAATTCCTTGTATGTGAATACTTGGCCAATAAACGTACTTACTTACTTATTGAAACATGCAAAAGAGGAGCAGGAGTATCCTCTTAGGAGTATTTGGCACTTTGAGCCCGTTCCGTCATTCAACACAACCTTCTCTGTCAATCCCATATTACAATTCTCTCCCTATAATCATTTATGCCATTTGTGTAAAAAAAACCTTTCCCCTACTTAACTGGATTCAGTTACTTGTCATCTACCACTTTTTTCCGTGGGGTGAATTTTAAAGGATCACTATATTCAGAATTAAGACATGTTTCTACACCTCAGCCCTTCGGGACTTAAGACTGCGACCCCTGGTTCTAGATCATCTAGTCGCCTAAAACATTCTTACATATGGAGTTTGTCTCACTCTGCCTGAATTTTGTTTGATTTAGTGAGGTCCCGTTCATGTCTTCCAAACTCCAGTGACTACTGGCCCAGTGGCTCTTCCTCTCCTCACACGTTAGCCCTGCCATTCCAAGTATCAGTCTGGTGAGCTTTGGCTGAATTCCTTCTGTGGCAGGAAAACCCTTTCTCGGGTAAGGAGAACAAAACAGCACACAAGGGGCGTTCCCAGGAATATCCTGTAATATGGCAACAAGACATCTTGTTACTGTGCTCAAAAACTCCAGAAGAGAAGACTAACAAATATCGCTTGCCTACGTACTGCATGCTGCATCACGTGTCTGCTTTCAGTGATTAGAGCACAAAGACGCAGATATCTTTATCAACATTACTGAATTAATCACAATTCCCATAGTTCTCAGTCTTTCTGCTTTTTCATTAAAACAGCAAGTGTATCCACAATATTATGGATAGGAGATGCATGGAGGGACATGGGTTAGGCACAGGCAGTTGGAACTGGCTCAGATAGACAACGTGGTAAGCATGCATGTAGCAATCTTACAAAATTTTGAGATTTATAAAATCAAGTCTGCAATTTATCCCATCAGATAAAGCGTAAAAATAAGTTTAATTTGACACCTAATTCACTTTCATATCTCAAGTATTAAAAATGTTATGGCCATTTTCATACTCGGAAATTAGCATCTTGTTCCCTATTGATTTTCTATGGACATAACAAAAAAGCTGTGATCGTGGACAGTCAAACGCCCATAACTTTCTTAAAAATTAAGAGAACTGAATGAAATTTTCAGTTATCATATATTGAAGCATAAAAACTATAAAACAATCTTACTTGAATGACCAGAAATTAAAGCATATAATTAGTTAGTTACCCAATTGTAGCTAATTCCAAACTTCAATTACTAGATCTAAACATCTATTCATTTCTTAAGAATAGATTAACATTTTTAAATAGCCTAAGTGTCCAAATAACATTCACACAATAATTCCGAATATAACATAATTTTTAAATCTCACTTCATGGGTTTATAGGTTAAATGGAAGGAATTTAATGTTTAACACTTGTAGATTAATGCCCATTTAAATCAGCTTGCGCATGGGATTTACTGGAACGGGACCATTTAGAACGTTCAGATGCGGTGATTTTAGACCCCCATATCTGCAGCAAATACACTGCCGGTTGCTCTGGGGGAAAGATCACCGTTTCGCAACTTAAAATGTGAATTAAATACTTTTTAAAAAAAAATAATTTAATTTTTATTAGAAGTACAGTAAATTACATTAATACACATCACATATATCTTATTATATTTTGTTGTACCACTTCGTTTTTTGAGCTTTAAAAAAGGTAGAAATAAAGAAGTAAGGAAAGTGAGCATTCTTATATATACTGAGCATAATTATATGCATCTTAAGCAACACTTTTATACATTAAAAATAAACTACTTTCTTTTACCTGGTCCTGTATAAAAGGCGTCCCAGTTTTCTGCATTGACGGCTTCAGAAGCTGCTTTTAAAATCACTCCACCGATTAACTTGTCAGGTACATTTAAAAAAATCACACAGAACGGCGTAGGAACGATTCTTTAGCAAAATCTTGCACTACAACAAAATATAATTCAGGACCAGGTCGGGAAAAACCCTGTTTTAACCCCCCCCCCCTCAAACGCGCCAAAATCGCGCAGCCGGCCAGAGGCAGAATTGCAGCGCCCTGATGGTAAGTTTTGTAACATGCAGCATGGGACCCGCACACAAATAAAAACATGTCTTCCATCGAACGTGTCCAAAGACAGGAAGCTCGATTTGTTTCTAACACCTATGAGAGAGTAGCGAGTGTCACCAAACTTCTGAATTCTCTGGTCGCGGTGGAACCCTCTCCAAGACCGACGTGAAACTCACCGTTTGACCTGTTTTAACAAAATGTTAAATGGTCAGCTAGACATAGATTACAAGACCTACACCGAACCCAAACCAATTAGGAGCAGACGAGTGCATTCGATCCGATCTGTGATCCCAGCTACAAAGACAGATGTGTACGGCAATTCGTTCTTCCCACGCATAATTAAAGCATGGAATAATCTCCACCCAACTATAGTTACCCAACCAGATGCAACTAAATTTAAAGTAGCTCTTTCTTCCCAATAACCCTTTCTGGCTTAATCCCTCCCTTCACCACCTCCAGTTTAAATTCCAGTTGGAATATTTTGGAGGACCAAGAAACCAAGAACCAAGAACATACCTAATGTATTCATTGGGCCAATGGGCCTATTTCCATGCTGTACAGCTCTATGACTCTATGCTGCATCTGTGTGTATATTTGGACACTAGCTCAACTGACTGGGAGGAGCAGGCCAAAGTTGACTGGAAAGATACACCAGCAGGGAAGACAGTGGAACAACAATGGCAGGTATTTCTAGGAATAATACGGAACGTGCAGGATCAGTTCATTCCTAGGAGGACAAAATATTCCAAGGGGAGAAAGGGGCGACCATGGCTGACAAGGGACGTCAGGGACAGTATAAAAATGAAAGCGAAGAATTACAAAGTAGCAAAGATGAGCGGGAAGCAAGAGGATCGGGTAATGTTTAAAGAACAACAGAAGATAACTAAAAAGACAATACATGGAGAAAAGATGAGGTACGAGGGTAAGCTAGCCAAGAATATAAAGCAGGATTGTAAAAGCTTCTTTAGGTATGTAAAGAGGAAAACATTAGTTAAGACCAAAGATGGACCCTTGAAGACCAAAAAAGGTGACTTTATTATGGGGAACAAGGAAATGGCAGATGAGTTGAACAGGTACTTTCGATCTGACTTCACTAAGTAGGACACAATCAATCTTATAATAACCATATAACCATATAACAATTTATATGGTTATATAGTTATTATAAGATTGATTGTGTTCTTCTTGATATAGTAGTGGTCAGAGGATCAGAGGTGACAGAGAAACTGAAGGAAATCCACATTAGGCAGGAAATGGTGTTGGATAGACTGATGGGACTTAAGGCTGATAAATCCCCAGGGCCTGATGGTCTGCATCCCAGGGTACTTAAGGAAGTGCCTCTTGAAATCGTGGATGCATTGGTGGTAATTTTCCAATGTTCTATGGACTCAGAATCAGTTCCTGTGGATTGAAGGGTAGCTAATGTTATCCCACGTTTTAAGACAGGCGGGAGAGAGAAAATAAGGAATTATAGACCAGTTCGCCTGACATCGGTGGTGGGAAATATGCTGGTCAATTATGAAAGATGAAATAGTGGCACATTTGGATAGCAGTAACAGGATCGGTCTGAGCCAGCATGGATTTACGAAGGGGAAATCATGCTTCACTAATCTTCTGGAAGTTTTTGAGGATGTAACTTGGAAAATGGACAAGGGAGAGCCAGTGGATGTAGTCCACCTGGACTTTCAGAAAGCATTTGATATGGTCCCACATAGTAGATTAGTGGGCGAAATTAGGGCACATGGTATTGGGGGTAGAGTGCTGACATGGCTGGAACATTGGTTGGCAGACAGGAAACAAAGAGTGGGGATTAATGGAGACTTGTCGGGTACCGCAAGGCTCGGTGCTGGGACCGCAGCTATTTCCAATGATTTGGATGATTAGCAAATTAGCTAATTTGTAGCATTAGTAACATTAGAAAATTTGCAGATGACACAAAGCTGGGTGGCAGTGTGAACTATGAGAATGCAAGGTGACTTTGACAGGTTGGGGGAGTGGGCAGATGCATGGCAGATGAAGTTTAATGCGGATAAATGTGAGGTAATCCACTTTGGTATCAAAAGCAGGAAGGCAGATTACCATCTAAATGGTGTCAAGTTGGGAAAAGGGGAAGTACAAAGGGATCTGCGGTTCCTTGTTCATCAGTATGAAAGTAAGCATGCAGGTACAGCAGGCAGTGAAGAAAGCGGCAGTGAAGGAAGTTGGCCTTCCTAACAAAATGAGTTGAGTATAGGAGTAAAGAGGTCCTTCTGCAGTTGTATAGGGCCCTAGTGAAACCACCCCTTGAGTATTGTGTGCAGTTTTGATCCCCTAATTAGAGGATGGACATTCATGCTATTGATGGAGTGCAGCGTAGGTTTACAAGGTTAATTCCCGCTGAGGGAATGGAGCGGCTGGGCTTGTACACTCTGGAGTTTAGAAGGATGAGAGGGAATCTTATTGAAACATATAAGATTGTTAAGGGTTTGTACACGCTAGAGGCAGGAAACATGTTCCCGATGTTGGGGGAGTCCAGATCCAGGGTCCACAGTTTAAGAATAAGGAGTAAGCTATTTAGAACGGAGACGAGGAAGCACTTTTTGTTACAGAGAGTGGTGAGTCTGTGGAATTCTCTGCCTCAGCGGGCGGTGGAGGCCAGTTCTCTGGATACTTTCAAGAGAGAGCTACATAGGGCTCCTAAAGATAGTGGAGTCAGAGGATATGGGGAGGGCAGGAATCAATCAATCAATCAATCAAGCACTTTATCAACTTTATCACACAATCAACGAAGAGACAAACATTCAAAGCTACTCTCTGCAGCGACCGGTCGACCGCACGAGCAGTGACCCGGCAAGGATTGGGTTGTCAGCAGCGGTACAATAATAAAGAACACACAAAATGTAACACAGACATCCACCACAGCATTAATCACTGTGGTGGAAGGCACAACAAGTCCAGAGTCCAGAGTCAGTCCAGGATCGGCTCTTCCTCACCGGAGACCGCGGCTTTAGATTGTTGTAGGCCGCAGGCCGGCGGTCAAGATTTAAAGTCCCCTCCGCAGCCAGAAGCACCGTAGACTGCAGGGCCGGCGGTCGAAGCTCCCCTCCCGGGGTGATGGTAAGTCCATGCCGGCCCCGGGGTAGAAGTTGGCCGCGGGCCGGCAGTGATGGCTTCTTCTTCACCCGGGTCCCCCACGAGGGATCCCGGGCTGTAGACGCCGCACCAGCTGGAGCTCTGCAGACCGCGACTTCAGGCTGCGACTTCAGGCTGCCGGCTGCCCCGGGCCAGCGAAACGGAACGCTCCCCTCCAGCGAGCCCCAGCGAGGGCTCACTCGCTCCACAACGAGAGTCCACGCTGCGCCCGCCGCTGAAGCCCCGGGCACGTCTCCAGGAAAGGCCGCGCCGATCCTTGATGTTAAGCCACGGGGTAGGCGAGATGGAAAAAGTCATCTCTCCATGGAGGAGGCGACCGAAGCGGTTTCCCCCTCACTCCCCCCCCCCCCCCACACTTTAAAACATACTAAAAAATAAAAAAGTTGAAAAAACTGACACACTGCTGACATGGCTGCTGCCAGAACAGCGCCCCCGGAGTATGTCTATTGCTGCACCTATTGCAGCGCCCCCGGAGGAATGGCCTACTGCTGCACCTATTGTCTATTGTCTATTGTTTATGGTCAGGTGTTCCATTTCCTGTGGTTGCAGGGGAAATTGTGTGATGTGCTTGCTTAAATCCAAGAGTTATGCTCAAGACATGGTCTTGTGCTGTAAGCCAAGGTTCAGTGAAAATCCACAAGTATTTACACTCAAAGTTTCTGTGCAAGTGACAGATGTTTTCAAGAAGATAACACTCCCAAGTGTAGCATGCAGCCATTAGCAGTGTGGAATGAGCTTCCAGTGGAAATGGTGGAGGCAGGTTCGATTTTATCATTTAAAAATAAATTGGATAGTTATATGGACGGGAAAGGAATGGAGGGTTATGGTCAGAGTGCAGGTAGATGGGACTAGGAGAAAATACGTGCTCGGCACGGATTTGAAGGACCAAGATGGACTGTTTTCCATGCTGTAATTGTTATATGGTTATATGGTTATAACAGCGGCGTCTAGCATTTATATATGCCTGAAGTAATTGAACTCCGGAATCTAGAATGTTGGACACATTCTTCTTTCTAACTTATCTAATCTGATGTGCAACTATTTGGGCGGCACGGTGCCGCAGCGATGGAGTTGCTGCCTTACAGCGCCAGAGACCCGGGGTCAATCCTGACCGGGGATGCTGCCTGTACTTTCTCCCTGTGACAGCGTGGGTTTTCTCCGGATGCTCCGGTTTTCTCCCACACTCCACAGACCTGCAGGTTTTCAAGGTTAATTGGCCGGAAATTTTGTATATTGTCCCTAGTGCGTAGGGTAGTGCTAGCGTACGGGGTGATCGCTGGTCGGTGTGGTCTCGGTGGGCCGAAGGGCCTGTTTCTGCTCTATATCGCTAAAGTTTAAATCAGCTTGTCTTAACTCATCTCATTCCCTTCCCCACCAAACCCTTTGTTAAAGATAAAGATTGATAACCTGAGGTATAAAACATATAACAGTACAACACAGGAACCGCCACTTCGGCCCACAACACCTGTGCTAAACGTGACACCACTGCCAACTCTTATCTGTCTGCACATTATCATTATCCCTCCATTCCTTGCCTAGCCAAAAACCTGTTAAATGCCACTGTTGTATCTGCCTCCACCACCCCTGGCAACACACTCAAGGTGCACTCTAACCTCTTATAACTTGCTCCACACATCTTTAAACTTTGCCCCACTCACGTTAAAGCTATGCCCTCTAGCATTCCTTCTCTGTCCTGGGGAAAAGGGGCCGGCACGGTGGCGCAGCGGTAGAGTTCCTTGCTTACACTGCTTGCAGTGCCAGAGACCCGGGTTGGATCCTGACTACGGGTGCTGTCAATACAGATTTGTACATTTTCCCCTTGACCCGCGTGGGGTTTTTTTCCCGAGATCTTCAGTTTTCTCCCACAATCCAAAGACATGTAGGTTTCAGATTCAGAATCAATCTTCATTGTCATTGTGCAGTGCACAGTACAGAGACAGCGAAATGCAGTTAGCATCTCACCCAGAAGAGCGAACATAGAATAATGGAACAGCAAGATATATATATATATATACATACGTACATACAATTTTTGCGTAGTGCAATTTTTCTGGGGGAAGGAGTGTCCGGGATGGGTGACTGGCAATCACCAAGGTGCAGAGTTAAGTTGTGTAACAGCCGCAGGGAAGAAGCTGTTCCTGAACCTGCTGATCTGGCAACGGAGAGACCTGTAGCGCCTCCCGGATGGGAGGAGCGTAAACAGTCTGTGGCTGGGGTGAGAGCAGTCCTTGATGATGCTGCGCGCCCTTCGCAGACAACGCTTGCGTTGGACAGACTCAATGGAGGGGAGTGAGGAACCGGTGATGCGTTGGGTAGTTTTCACCACCCTCTGCAGTGCTTTCCGGTCGGAGACAGTTGCCATACCAGACTGTGATACAGTTGGTAAGGATGCTCTCGATGGTGCAGCGGTAGAGGTTCACCAGAATCTGAGGAGACAGATGGACCTTCTTTTGTCTCCTCAGGAAGAAGAGAAGCTGGTGAGCCTTCTTAACCAGTGTTGAGGTATTGTGGGTCCAAGAGAGGTCATCAGAGATGTTGACCCCCAGAAACCTGAAGCTGGAAATACGTTCCACTTCCGTCCCGTTGATGTGGATGGGGGTGTGCGTGCCGCCCCTAGACCTTCTGTAGTCCACAATGAGCTCCTTGGTCTTCTTGTAGTTACAGGCCAGGTTGTTGTCAGCGTACCACGCTGCTGGGAGCTGGACCTCCTCCCTATAGCCCTACTCATCGTTGTCGCTGATGAGGCCAATCACCGTTGTATCATCTGCATACTTGATGATGGTGTTAATACCATATACAGGTGTGCAGTCGTAGGAGAAGAGGGAGTAAAGGAGAGGGCTCAGCACACAGCCCTGTGGAACGCTGGTGTTCAGGGTGAGGGTTGAAGAGGTGTGGTTGTCCGACCTAACAGACTGGGGTCTGTTGGTTAGAAAGTCCAGTATCCAGTTGCAGAGGGAGGGGTCGATGCCCAGGTCGCTCAGTTTGGTGATCAGTTTTGAGGGGATAATGATGTTAAATGCTGAGATGAACAGCATTCTCACGTAGGTGTCTCTGTTGTCGAGGTGGGAGAGGGCGGAGTGAAGTGCCGTTGAGATGACATCCTCCGTACTCATGTTCTTGCGGTAGGCGAACTGATAGGGATCCAGTGTGGGAGGTAGGCAGCCTTTGAGGTGTGCCAGGACCAGCCTCTCGAAGCACTTGGTGATGATGGGAGTAAATGCAACTTGGCGGAAGTCGTTGAGGCTCGCCGCAGTGGAGTGTTTTGGCACCGGCACGATGGAGGTGGTTTTAAAGCACGTGGGGACAACTGCTTGGGCATGTGACAGGTTGAAGATGTCAGTCTAGACAGTAGGTTAATTTGGTATAAATGTAAATTGTCCCTAGTGTGTGCGGGGTAGTTTAATGCACGGGTATCGCTGGTTGACGTGGACGCGGTGGGCTGAAGGGCCTGTTTATGTGCTGTTTCTCTAAACTAAACTAAAAAAGGTTCTGACTGTCTGGTTAAAGATATGAACACATGGGCTCACTGGTCTGAGGGCAATAGAAAGAATCTTGTACTTTGCTGACTTTCACAAGCAATGTTAAACTGAGACCAACGAGGTAACGGCAATAGTTTGTTTTAGAGAGATGGCGTGAAAACAGGCCCTTCTGCACACCGAGTCCATTCCAACCAACGATCAGCTGTACACTAGTCCTATATCTTTCACACTAGAGGCAATTTACAGACGTCAATTAACCTAATCACCGGCACATCTCTAGAATGTGGGAGGAAACCAGAGCACCGGAAGGAAACCCACGCGGGTCGCAGGGAGAACGTACAAACTACAAGCACATGTAGTCAGGATCGAACCCGGGTCCCTGGCACTGTAAGGCAGCAACTCTTAGTCTATCGCTGCGCCACCATGCTGATCAATTCACTTGATGCTAAGGAAGTTGTATGTTAGCCCTCTGCAGATTTTAAAACCCAATGAGATGTTCCTTCTCCATTTGGCACATCAAGTCCTCTCCGTCATCCAATTATATCTGGATTGGCATGGCTTAGAACATCAGAACAACCCTCTGCCACAGCCACTGATTTCTCAAGGACTACAAAGGGAAAATGTACTCCAGTAATCCCTCTGTGTGCTTTATATCTGTCTGTTAAGGTGTTCAGATTTGTCAAATATTGAATTGCATTCCAACAATGGAGTCTTTAGGTGTATAGAGTTAAGTGTGAAACTGATAAAGCAGAAGTATTTTCGTGCCAGGAACAAACTACGCACACTTTGACTATAGACAACTCTCATTTGGCAAATGTCAAAAATATTCTGCTGCTTTTTAAGTATTTTTCCCCAACATGGCAGTGTGGCTCAGCGGTAGAGTTGCTGCCTCACAGCGCCGGTGACCCAGGTGCTGTCTGTACAGAGTTTGTATGTTCTCCTCGTGACCCACGTGGGTTTTCTACGGGTGCTCCGGTTTCCTCCCACACTCCAAAGACGTGCAGGTTTGTAGGTTAATTGGCTTTGGTAAAAAGCACCCAGTGTGTAGGATAGTGCGGGTGTAGAGGTGAATACTCGTCGGCGTGGACTCGGTGGACCAAAGGACCCGTTGCCACACTGTATCTATAAATGAAAACACTTGAGATTTAATATTGTTTGTGCTGGAGTAACTCAGCGGGTTGAGCAGCATCTCTGGATAACATGAGTGGGTGACGTTTTGGTTCAGGACCCATCTTCAGGACCAGACGTCAACGAGTGCTGGACTCACCATGACGTAGAAACATAGAAAATAGATGCAGGAGTAGGCCATTCGGCCCTTTGAGCCAGCACCGCTTTTCAATATGATTTTGGCTGATCATCCAAAATCAATACCCCATTCCTGCTATCTCCCCATATCCCTTGATTCTGTTAGCCCAAAGAGCCACATCCAACACTCACTTGAAAACATCCAGTGAATTGACCTCCACTGCCTTCTGTGGCAGAGAATTCTACAGATTTTCTGCGTTAAAATGTTTTCCCTCTTCTGAGTCCTAAATGGCCTAACCCGTTATTCTTAAACTGTGACCCCTGGTTCTGGACTCCCCCAACATCGGGAACATTGTTCCTGCATCTAGCCTTAACTCCTTTAAGAATGTTATATGTTTTCATAAGATACCCTCTCATCCTTCTCATTTCCAGCGAATTCAAGCCCAGTCTACCCATGCTTTCATCATACGTATGTCCCGTCACCCCGGATATTGACCTGGTGAACTTACGCTGCACTCCCTCAATAGTAAGAATGTCCTTCTGCAAATTAGGAAAGGTACAGGAGTGTGAAAACGCACACCTCCAGATTCAGGGACAGTTTCCTCCCAGCTGTTATCAGGCAACTAAATCATCCTACCACAACCAGAGAGCAGTTCTGAACTACTATCTACCTCATTGGTGACTTTATCTTGCACTAAACGTTATTCCCTTACCATGTATCTATACATTGTAAATGGCTCGATTGTAATCATGCATTGTCTTTCTGCTGACTGTTTTTAACACGCGACAAAATAGCATTTCTCTGTACACTTGACAATAAACTCAATTGAACTGAGTTCCTTGTATCTAACACTTGAGTCCAGTTGGTAATAACCACTGTGACCCGTGGTCATATGGTGAAGTGGTTTATTCCCTTCTGGGCCGGCCTTCCATTCATAAGATCGCAAGTTTGTAAACCATCATAATCAGAGGTGACCTCATAATGAGCCTGGCCGGCGACATCACAATGAACTGCATCCGTAACCATGAGAGACGGACGGGCTCCATTCCATCCATCAACTTGAAGTGGGTTCACAGTTTGCGAGACATTGAACAGATCAGAGCTTTAAAATTCACTCTACGTATTTAAAAACAAAGGAACCTGTATAAAAATGCCGGTAGGGAGTGCCAAGCAGGATGATAAAAGTAGGTCTAAGGTAGATTTGTATCTGTTAATAGGCCAAGATAAAAGGTGGAGTGACTCAGCGGGTCTTATTCTTAAACTGCGACACCCTGGTTCTGGACCCCCTACATTGGGAACATAAGGACGTAGGGCTCTACTGCCACCTCTGAGCTTTTCTTTATGGGAGAGAATCCTATCCATCCAGTGACAATCCTGTCTCCAGTCTTCAAATCCCCCCCCCCTTCTACCCTCTCTTGACCTTTTTATATCCACTGTTGGTGCAACAACTGTCTTGGCTTCTCTACTGCAATGGCCCACTCAAACCGGAAGGGTCCTGACCTGAAACGTCAAATGTTAGGCAGCATCTCTGGAGAACATCTCTGGAGAAGGATATTGAATTATGTGAGGTAAGCGAAACAAGTAGAGTAGCTATGGAAACTATGAGATTAAAAGAAGAGGAAATACTGACACTTAAAAAAAATATAAACGTGGATAAGTCTTGAGGGAAGTTAGTGTAGAAATAGCAGGGGATATGACAGAAATATTTCAAATGTCATTAGAAACGGGAATAGTGCCGGAGGATTGGCGTACTGCGCATGTTGTTCCATTGTTTAAAAAGGGTTCTAAGAGTAAACCTAGCAATTATAGACCTGTTAGTTTGACGTCAGTGCTGGGCAAATTAATGAAAAGGATACTTAAAGATAATATATATAAGCATCTGGATCAACAGGATCTGATTAGGAACAGTCAACATGGATTTGTGCCTGGAAGGTCATGTTTGACTAATCTTGAATTTTTTGAAAAGCTTACTCGGGAAATTGATGAGGGTAAAGCAGTGGATGTTGTCTATATGGACTTCAATAAGGCCTTTGACAAGGTTCCTCGTGGAAGGTTGGTTAAGAAGGTTCAATTGTTGGGTATTAATGGTGGAGTAGCAAGATGGATGCAACAGTGGCTGAATGGGAGATGCCAGAGAGTAATGGTGGATGGCTGTTTGTCAGGTTGGAGGCCGGTGACTAGTGGGGTGCCTCAGGGATCTGTGTTGGGTCCAATGTTGTTTGTCATGTACATTAATGATCTGGATGATGGTGTGGTAAATTGGTTTAGTAAGTATGCAGATGATACTAAGATAGGTGGTGTTGTGGATAATGAAGTAGATTTTCAAAGTTTACAGAGAGATTTAGGCCGGCTGTGTGGGCTGAAAGATGGCAGATGGAGTTTAATGCTGATAAGTGTGAGGTGCTACATCTTGGCAGGACAAATCAAAACAGGACGTACATGGTAAATGGTAGCGAATTGAGGAATGCAGTTGAACAGAGGGATCTAGGAATAACTGTGCATAGTTCCCTGAAGGTAGAATCTCATGCAGATAGGGTGGTAAAGAAAGCTTTTGGTGTGCTGGCCTTCATAAATCAGAGCATTAAGTATATAAGCTGTAATGTAATGTTAAAATTGTACAAGGCGTTGGTGAGGCCAATTCTTGAGTATGGTGTACAATTTTGGTCGGCTAATTATAGGGAGGATGTCAACAAAATAGAGAGAGTACAGAGGCGGTTTACTAGAATGTTTCCTGTGTTTCAGCAACTAAGTTACAGAGAAAGGTTGAACAAGTTAGGGCTTTATTCTTTGGAGCGCAGAAGGTTAAGGGGGGACTTGATAGAGGTTTTTAAAATGATGAGAGGGATAGACAGAGTTGACGTGGATAAGCTTCTCCCACTGAGAGTAGGGAAGATTCAAACAAGAGGACATGACTTGAGAATTAAGGAACAGACGTTTAGGTGTACCATGAGGGGGAACTTCTTTATTCAGAGAGTGGTAGCTGTGTGGAATGAGCTTCCAGTGGAAGTGGTGGAGGCAGGTTCGATTTTTTTCATTTAAAAATAAATTGGATAGGTATATGGATGGGAAAGGAATGAAGGGTTATTGTCTGAGTGCAGGTAGATGGGACTAGGGGAAAATAAGAGTTCGGCACGGACTTGAAGGGCCGAGATGACGTGTTTCCGTGCTGTAATTGTTGTATGGTTATATGGTTATAACATGGATAGATGACATTTCACGGAGTGCTGGAGTAACTCAGCGGGTCAGGCAGCATCTGTGAAGAACATGGATAGATGACGTTTCACAGATTGCTGGAGTAACTATGCGGGTCTGGCAGCATCTGTGTAGAACATGGATAGGTGACGTTTCACAGGACAATTAAGCTAGTTGGTGAATGGTGGCCGATTAGGAAAAGGGGAGATGCAACGAGACCTGGGTGTCATGGTACACCAGTCATTGAAAGTAGGCATGCAGGTGCAGCAGGCAGTGAACAAAGCAAATGGTATGTTAGCATTCATAGCAAAAGGATTTGAGTATAAGAGCTGGGAGGTTCTATTGCAGTTGTACGGGGTCTTGGTGAGACCACACCTGGAGTATTGCATACAGTTTTGGTCTCCTAATTTGAGGAAATACATTCTTGCCATGGAGGGAGTACAGAGAAGGTTCACCAGACTGATTCCTGGGATGGCAGGGCTTTCATATGAATAAAGACTGGGTAGACTCGGCTTGTACACGCTAGCATTCAGAAGATTAAGTTGGGATCTTATAGATACTTACAAAATTCTTAAGGGGTTGGACAGGCTAGACGCAGGAAGATTATTCCCGATATTAGGGAAGTGCAGAACCAGGGGTCACAGTTTAAGGATAAGAGGGAAGTTTTTTATGACCGAGATGAGAAAATCATTTTTTACACAGAGAGTGGTGAATCTGTTGAATTCTCTGCCACAGAAGGTAGTTGAGGCCAGTTAATTGGCTATATTTAAGAGGGAGTTAGGGAGTTAGGGATTTGGGGCTATGGAGAGAAGGCAGGGATGGGATACTGAGTTGGGTGATCAGTCATGATCATATCGAATGGCGGTGCAGGCTCGAAGGGCCGAATGGCCTACTCCTGCACCTATTTTCTATGTTTCTAACTAGGGTTGGGGATGGGTGGAGAGAGAAGGAAGGCAAGGGTTACTTGAAGTTGGAGAAATCAATATTCATATCGCTGTTGTAATCTGCCTGTCCTGCTGAGTTTCTCCAGCATTTTGTGTCTATCTTCAGTGTAAACCTGCATCTGCTGTTCCTGCACATTTTGTCTTGCCCACATTGACCAAGATGCCCCATCTACACTAGTTCCTCCTGCCTGCATTTGCACCACATCTCTCCATACCTATCCTATCCATGTACCTGTCAAGAATCAAGAGTATTTTATTGTCATATGTCACAAACTGAACTATTAAATGTTGACTTACGATACGATAGAACTTTATCTATCCAAGCAGGGAAATTGATCTGCCAACAGTCATACAACACAAGATAAAGACGGTCATGAGGCCCGGGACCGTTGGAGAGAGTGGAGGAGGGTCAGGGCGGTGAGTATATAAATCGAGCGCGGGGCTTGCTTTCACAGAGGCCCGGAACCGTTGGAGAGAGTGGGGGAGGGTCAGGGCGGTGAGTATATAAATCGAGCGCGGGGCTTGGTTTTACAGAGGCCCGGGACCGTAGGAGCGAGTGGAGGAGGGTCAGGGCGGTGAGTATATAAATCGAGCGCGGGGCTTGCTTTTACAGAGGCCCGGGACCGTTGGAGCGAGTGGAGGAGGGTCAGGGCGGTGAGTATATAAATCGAGCGCGGGGCTTGCTTTTACAGAGGCCCGGGACCGTTGGAGCGAGTGGAGGAGGGTCAGGGTGGTGAGTATTTATACGAGCGCGGGGCTTGCTTTTACAGAGGCCCGGGACCGTTGGAGCGAGTGGAGGAGGGTCAGGGCGGTGAGTATATAAATCGAGCGCGGGGCTTGCTTTTACATAGGCCCGGGACCGTTGGAGCGAGTGGGGGAGGGTCAGGGCGGTGAGTATATAAATCGAGCGCGGGGCTTGCTTTTACAGAGGCCCGGGACCGTAGGAGCGAGTGGAGGAGGGTCAGGGCGGTGAGTATATA
This sequence comes from Amblyraja radiata, assembly GCF_010909765.2. Lineage (NCBI taxonomy): Eukaryota > Metazoa > Chordata > Chondrichthyes > Rajiformes > Rajidae > Amblyraja > Amblyraja radiata. The sequence continues at coordinate 11,500 of NW_022630776.1, read as the reverse complement.
AATCGAGCGCGGGGCTTGCTTTTACAGAGGCCCGGGACCGTTGGAGCGAGTGGAGGAGGGTCAGGGCGGTAAGTATATAAATCGAGCGCGGGGCTTGCTTTTACAGAGGCCCGGGAACGTTGGAGCGAGTGGGGGAGGGTCAGGGCGGTGAGTATATAAATCGAGCGCGGGGCTTGCTTTTACAGAGGCCCGGGACCGTTGGAGCGAGTGGGGGAGGGTCAGGGCGGTGAGTATATAAATCGAGCGCGGGGCTTGCTTTTACAGAGGCCCGGGACCGTTGGAGCGAGTGGAGGAGGGTCGGGGCTTTTACCAAAGTCTGTAACGTTCCACACTCCATAGAGAGGGTTCTGGTGGAAGCCGCTGATTGGCGGAAGCAGACTAGAGGAAGCAGCTGATTGGGTGCAACCTCAGGTTAGCATTTCTTCTTTCTGGTTAAAGGTACAGTGCTTTAGTAAAGGTACAGTGGGCTATGGGTACAGTGGGCTAAAGGTACAGTGCTTTCGTAAAGGTACAGTGAGATAAGGGTACTGTGAGATAATGGTACTGTGCTTTAGTAAAGGTACATTGAGCCAAGGGTACAGTGGGCTAAAGGTACAGTGCATTAGTAAAGGTACAGTGCTTTAGTAAAGGTACAGTGAGTTAAGGGTACAGTGGGCTAAAGGTACAATGCTTTAGTAAAGGTACAGTGCTTTAGTAAAGGTACAGTGAGCCAAGTGTACAGTGCGTTAAGGGTACAGTGCTTTTTGTTTATATAATAAAGGTGCAGTTTAAAGGTCAAGAGGGAGCAGCTGTTTGTGAGTCAGATACCTGCTGATTTCTCCCAGCAGTTTCTATTGTATTTTACTTGATCCAGGGTAAGGCGGGAGAATGACAGCCAGAGCAGTGTACTGTTCCGGATGTCAGATGTGGGAGATCATGGTGTCGGATGGCCTTCCAGACGTTCACATCTGCACCAGGTGCAGCGTGATGGGGCTCCTAAGGGACCGTATTAGGATCTGGAGCAGCAGCTCGATGACCTCTGTCTGGACAGGGAGAGTGAGGAGGTCATAGAGGGGGGTTATAGGGAGGTGGTCACTCCAAAACCACGGGAGAGAGACATGTGGGTCACGCTAAGGAAGGGCAAGGGGCAGAGGCAGGAACGAGTGAGTACTCCAATGTCGGTACACCTTGCAAATAAGTACTCCTGTTTGAGTACGCATGGGGATGACAGCCTGCCCGGGGGTAGCGACAGCGGACGGGCCTCCAGCACAGAAACCAGCCCTGTTGCTCCGAGAGGTAGGCACAAAAAGAAGAGGGCAAAAGCAATTGGGGACTCTATTGTTAGGGGGTCGGATAGGCGATTCTGTGGACGCAGTCGGGAGACCAGGATGGTGGTCTGCCTCCATGGTGCCAGGGTCTCGGACGTGTCTCAACGCGTCCAAGATATCCTGAAATCAGAGGGAGAGGAGCCTGAGGTTGTGGTGCATATAGGTACCAATGACATAGGTAAAAAAAAGGGAAGAGGTCCTGAAGGGAGGATTTACGGAGTTGGGAGGAGAGTTAAGGAAAAGGACCAAAAAGGTAACAATCTCAGGATTACTGCCTGTGCCACGCGACAGTGAGAGTAGGAATGGAGCGAGTTGGAGGATAAATGCGTGGCTGAAAGACCGGTGCAGAGGGCAGGGATTCAAGTTTCTGGATCATTGGGACTTCTTTTGGGGAAGGTGGGACCTGTACAGAAAGGATGGGTTGCATTGAACCCGAGGGGGACCAATATCCTGGCGGGGAAATTTGCAAAGGCTACTGGGGAGACTTTAAACTAGAACGGTTGGGCCGAGGGACTCAAATAGAGGAAGCTAGTAGACAGAATGGGAGGCAGGAAGCAGGAAAGGGAAGCACTCGGACACAAGAGGAGAAAGAAGAAAAAGGAAGTAAAGAGAGAATAAGCGGGGGGTTTCTTAAATGTGCATATTTTAATGCTAGGGGCATTGTAAGAAAGGTGGATGAGCTTAGAGTCTGGATAGACACCTGGAAATATGATGTTGTGGCGATCATTGAAACATGGTTGCAGAAGGGCTGTGATTGGAAACTAAATATTCCAGGATTTCGTTGCTTCAGGTGTGATAGAATTGGAGGGGCAAGAGGTGGAGGTGTTGCATTACTAGTCAGGGAAGATATTACAGCAGTGCTTTGGCAGGATAGATTGGAGGGCTCATCTAGGGAGGCTATTCGGGTGGAACTGAGAAGTGGGAAAGGGGTAGCAACACTTATAGGGGTGTATTATAGACCGCCAAATGGGGATCGGGAATTGGAAGAGCAAATATGTAAGGAGATAGCAGATATTAGTAGTAAACACAAAGTAGTGATTGTGGGAGATTTCAACTTTCCACACATAGACTGGGAAACACATTCGGTAAATGGGCTGGATGGTTTGGAGTTTGTAAAATGTGTGCAGGATAGTTTTTACAGCAATACATAGAGGTACCTACTAGAGGAGGGGCAGTGTTGGACCTCCTGTTAGGAAATGAGACGGGGCAGGTGGCGGAGGTATGCGTTGGGGAGCACTTCGGGTCCAGTGATCACAATACCATTAGTTTCAATATAATTATGGAGAGGGTCAGAACTGGACCTGGGGTTGAGATTTTTGATTGGAGAAAGGCTAACTTTGATGAGATGCGAAATGAGTTAAAAGGAGTGAACTGGGACATTTTGTTTTATGGGAAGGATGTAGAAGATAAATGGAGGACATTTAAAGGGGACATTTTAAGAGTACAGAATCTTTATGTTCCAGTTCGGTTAAAAGGAAACAGTAAAAAGTGGAAAGAGCCCTGGTTTTCAAGGGAGATTGGACACTTGTTTCAGAAAAAGAGAGAGATCTACATTAATTATAGGCAGCATGGAGTAAATGAGGTGCTTGAGGAGTATAAGGAATGTAAAACGAATCTTAAGAAAGAAATTAGAAAAGCTAAAAGAAGATATGAGGTTGCTTTGGCAAGTAAGGTGAAAGTAAATCCAAAGTGTTTCTACAGCTATATTAATAGCAAAAGGATAATGAGGGATAAAATTGGTCCATTAGAGAGACAGAGTGAACAGCTATCTGCAGAGCCAAAAGAGATGGGGGAGATATTGAACAATTTATTTTCTTCGGTATTCACCAAGGAGAAGGATATTTAATTATGTGAGGTAAGGGAAAAGAGTAGAGTAGCTATGGATAGTATGAGATTCAAAGAAAACGAAGTACTGATAATTTTGAAAAATATAAAAGTGGATAAGTCTCCAGGTCCAGAGAGGATATTCCCTAGGACATTGAGGGAAGTTAGTGTAGAAATAGCAGGGCTATGACAGAAATATTTCAAATGTCATTAGAAACGGGAATGGTGCAGGAGGATTTGCGTACTGCGCATGTTGTTCCATTGTTTAAAAATGGGTCTAAGAGTAAACCTAGCAATTATAGACCTGTTAGTTTGGCTTCATTGGTGGGCAAATTATTGGAAAAGATACTTAGAGATAATATATATAAGCATCTGGATAAACAGGGTCTGATTAGTTGACTAACGTGGATTTGTGCCTGGAAGGTCATGTTTGACTAATCTTCTTGAATCTTTTGAAGAGGTTACTAGAGAAATTGAGAGATCAGTGGGAGGTGTCTATATGGACTTTAGTAAGGCCTTTGACAAGGTCCCTCATGGAAGGTTGGTTAAGAAGGTTCAATTGTTGGGTAGTAATGCAGGAGTAGCAAGATGGATTCAACAGTGGCTGAATGGGAGACGCCAGAGCGTAATGGTGGATGGCTGCCTCCAACCTGACAAACAGCCATCCACCATTACTCTCTGGCGTCTCCCATTCAGCCACTGTTGAATCCATCTTGCTACTCCTGCATTAAAGTGATGAGAGGGATAGACAGAGTTGACGTGGACAAGCTTTTCCCATTGAGAGTAGGGACGATTCAAACAAGAGGACATGACTTCAGAATTGGGGGACAGAAGTTTAGGGATAACATGAGGGGGAACTTCTTTACTCAGAGAGTGGTAGCTGTGTGGAATGAGCTTCCAATGGAAGTGGTGGAGGCAGGTTCGATGTTATCATTTAAAAATAAATTGGATAGGTATATGCATGAGAAAGGAATGGAGGGATATGGTCTGAGTGCAGGCAGATGGGACTAGGGGAAAATAATTGTTCGTCACGGACTTGTATGGGCCGAGAAGGCATATTTCCGTGCTGTAATTGTTATATGGTTATAAACCCACCACCCTCTCCCCTCCCCCTCTCTCTATCCCCCCAACACCCAGCTCTGTCCCTGCCCCCTCTATCCACCCCACACCCACCGCTCTCCCCGCCCCCTCTATTCCCTCCACACCCACCGCTCTCCCCCCTCTCCCTCTATCCTCCCAAATCCACCACTCTCCACACTCCCCCTCTCTCTATCCCCCCCACACCCACCACTCTCTCCCCTCCCCCTCTATCCCCCACATCCACCCCTCTCTCCCCGCCCCCCCCCTCTCGCTATCCCCCACACCCATCCCTCTCCCCGCCCCCCTCTCTCTCTCCCGCACTGGGTCAAGAGCTTCAAATTCAGAGAAAACTAATGGAATTATCAAGAAAGCTCATCAGCGCCTCTACTTCTTGAGAAGATTACGGAGAGTAGGTTTGTCAAGGAAGACTCTCTCTAACTTCTACATATGCACAGTAGAGAGCATGCTGACAGGTTGTATCGTGGCTTGGTTCGGCAATTTGAGCGCCCTGGAGAGGAAAATACTACAGAAAGTAGTAAACACTGCCCAGTCCATCATCAGCTCTGACCTCCCTTCCATCGAGGGGATTTATCGCAGTCGCTGCCTCAAAAAGGCTGGCAGCATCATCAAAGACCCACACCATCCTGGCCACACACTCATCTCCCTGCTACCTTCAGGTAGAAGGTACAAGAGCCTGAAGACTGCAACAACCAGGCTCAGGAATAGCTACTTCCCCACAGCCATCAGGCTATTAAACCTGGCTCGGACAAAACTCTGAACATTTGTTCAGTCTGAAGAAGGGTTTCGGCCCGAAACGTCGCCTATTTCCTTCGCTCCATAGATGCTGCTGCACCCGCTGAGTTCCTCCAGCAATTTTGTGTACCTATTAATATACCAATATCTGTTATTTGCACTTAATCAGTTTATTTATTGATGTGTGTATATATTTATATAATGGTACTAGACTAAGCATCACACGGGAGGGCTGGACACCCAACACAATATTCCACCTCTCCACCAATTCCAATATTGCTGGCCAGTGGGGGGGGGGGGGGGGGGTTGTTGCGCTAGTATGAGTGTTGTGGGCCGAAGGAACTGATTTCCAGAGGGCTAATATGGAGTTTGTGGGCCAAATGGATTTTTGGGCTGGAAGCTCAGTCACTGAGGGCTGGCAGCTCCGTCACTGAGGCCTGGCAGTACAATCACTCGGACCTGGCAGGCTCGCGGCTGAGAAAGTGCCAGAAATACTGCCCAAAACAGGTGACAGACTGTAAGAGAGAAGGGGGAAGAGGGTGGACTGAATGGATTATAGGGCTGGCAGTTCAGTCACTTACGGCTGGTGGGCTGGCAGTGCACTAACTCACAGCTCGTGGGCTGGCAGTGCAGTGACTTACGCTGGCAGTTCACTCAGTCACCCCACCTACCTTCACCCCCCCCCCCACTCTGCTCCTTGCCATTCCCCTCCCACCCACACATTCAGTGCATCTCCCCACAACCTCCCCCCCAAACACTATTAGTGGCTCTCCCACAGAGCAGCCATTCCTGCCTTTAGGTTATATTGTGGATTTACGAAGAAAAAATCATGCTTGACTAATCTTCTGGAATGTTTTGAGGATGTAACTAGGAAAATGGACATGGAAGAGCCAGTGGGTGTAGAATACCTGGACTTTCAGAAAGCATTTGATAAGGTCCCACATAGGAGATTAGTGGGCAAAATTAGAGCACATGATATTGGGTTGTAACAAGGTTACTGACAAGGATGGAAATTGGTTGGCAGTCATGAAACAAAGACTGGGGATTACCGGGTCCCTTTCAGAATGGCAGGCTGTAACTAATGGGGTACCACAAGGCTCGGTGCTTGTACCGCAGCTATTTACAATATACACCAATGATTTCGAAGACGGGATTCAAAGTAACATTGGCAAATTTTCAGATGACACAAAGCTGGGTGGCAGTGAACTATGAGAGGGAAAACTATGAGAATGCAGCGTGTCTTGGACGGGTTGGGTGAGTGGGTAGATGCATGGCAGATGCGGTTTAATGCGGATAAATGTGAGGTTATCCACTTTGGTAGCATAAACAGGAAGAGATTATTATGTTGGGAAAAGTGGCAGTACAACGGGATCTGGGGGTCCCTTTGCATCAGTCTATGAAGGTAAGCAATCATGTACAGCAGGCAATGAAGAAAGCGAAGCCTTAATAACAAGAATCGTTGAGTATTGGAGCAAAGAGGTCCTTTTGCAGTTGCACAGGGCCCTAGTGAGACCACACCTGGAGAATTGTGTGCAGGTTTCGTTCCGTAATTTGAGGAAGGACATTCTTACTATTGAAGGATGCAGTGTAGTTCACAAGGTTAATTCCTGGGATGGCGGGACTGTCAAATGCGGAGAGAATGGAACGGATGGGCTTGTATACGTTGGAATTTAGAAGTATGAGAGGGGATCTCCTTGAAAAATGTAAGATTATTAAGGATTTGGACACGCTAGAGGCAGGAAACATGTTCCTGATGTTTGGGGAGACCAGAACCAGGGGCCACAGTTTAAGAATAAGGAATGAGCCATTTAGACCGGAGATGAGGAAATACTTTTTTTGACAGGAAGAGTTGTGCGTCTGTGGAATTCTCTGCCTCAGAGGGCGGTGTAGGCCGGTTCTCTGGGTACTTTCAAGAGAGCTAGATCTGGCTCTTAAAGGTAACGGAGCCAGAGGATATGGGGAGAAGGCAGGAACGGGGTACTGATGATCAGGGACGATCACATTGAACGGCGGTGCTGGCTCGAAGGGCCGAGTGGCCTCCTCCTGCGCCTGTTGCCTATTGTTTTCCGTGCTACGGCACATTGTGTGTGGATTTTTGGATTTCTAGCATCGATAGTTGTTGCAGTTCCCCACCAATATTTATCACTTTTTATCCAATAGACAGTTTCCCAAGAACAATTATTGTTACGGACGACATCTTCGAAAATAACAGTGCGTGGAATGAAGGCAAGCGAGCATGCAACATGATTTATTCATTCGTTCAGCTGTTTTTTGTTTTCATTGTAACTGAGTATCGCGTGTGCCGGACACAAACAACGGAACGTCTTCCTGTAGAATGTTTTATCTACCGGGAACTTGTTTACAACATGATCTCCCAGAAGAACATGATGACATCTTCACTTGGCCATCCGGGCAGCGCTGGAGACATTTTCCATTTTTCATTTGGCAGTCGAACTCTGGTCATGGAACAACATCAACATTACCAACGTTTGAAGATGATATTAGACAGACGCCACAGAACATCAATGGGAAATGCGGCCAGTGTATATCGTGGTATGCGGGACACGTACAGTGGCTTGCAAAAGTATTCATACCCCTTGAACTTTTCCACAATTCGTCACGTTACAACCACAAACGTAAATGTATTTTATTGGGATTTTATGTGATAGACCAACACAAAGTGGTGCATAATTGTGAAGTGGAAGGAAAATGATACATGGTTTTAAATTTTTTTTACAAATAAAAAACTGAAAAGTGTGGCGTGCAAAGGTATCCCCCCCCCCCCCCCCCAGTCAATACTTTGTAGAACCAACTTTCGCTGCCATTACAGCTGCAAGTCTTTTGGGGTATGTCTCTACCAGCTTTGCACATCAAGAGACTTAAAGCGGCTGTATTTCCTGAGGTCTCTACGGAGAGCTAACGTCTCACAGCCGCTGCTGCTGTCCTTCTATGGATGCGCCGTGGAAAGTATCCTCACCTATGGAATCCTGGTGTGGTTTGCCAGCTGTACTGTGGCTGAGAGGAGGGCGCTGCAGGGAATTATAAAAACTGCGCAGCGCATTACAAACGCTAACCTGCCCTCCTTGGATGACATATACAAGGCCCGATGCTTGCGCAGGGCCATAAATATCAAGAAGGACACATCCCACCCTGCCAACCACCCTTTTACTCTGCTACCCTCTGGGAGGCGGCTCAGGTCTCTGCAGGCTCGCACCGGTAGACTAAAAAATAGTTTCTACCCTTGTGCGATAAAAAAGCTTAACTCCAATAGTGAACACTGGGAAGCAAGAAGTAACTTCGAGGAATACCGCTAAATTCTTTTAAACTATTTTACAAATGTATTTATTATTTTACTATTAACTGTACATATGTGTATTGGTTGTCGTGTTGTATTTCTTTTAACGGAGGAGAAGCAAATGGAATTTCGTTGCTCAGTTTTGTGCAATGACAATAAACATATTCTATTCTATTCTATTCTATTCTATAAATGTTTGCCCATTCTTCTTTGCAAAATAGCTCAAGCTCAGTCAGATTGGATGGAGAGCGTATGTCAACAGCAATTTTCAAGTCTTGCCAGATATTCTCAATTGAATTTAGGTCTGGACTTTGACTGGGCCATTCTAACACATTAATATGCTTTGATCTAAACCATTCCATTGTAGCTCTGGCTGTATGTTTAGGGTCGTTGTCCTGCTGGAAGGTGAACCTCCGCCCCAGTCTCAAGTCTTTTGCAGACTCTAACATGTATTCTTCCAAGATTGCCCTTTATTTGGCTCCATCAATCTTCCCATCAACTCTGACCAGCGTACCTGTCCCTGCTGAAGAAAAGCATCCCCACAGCATGATGCTGCCACCACCATGTTTCACAGTGGGGATGGTGTGTTCAGGGTGATGTGCAGTGTTAGTTTTCCGCCACACATAGCGTTTTGCTTTTAGGCCAAAAACTTCAATTTTGGTCACATCTGACCAGAGCACCTTCCTCCACATGTTTGCTGTGTCCCCCACATGGCTTGTGGCAAACTGCAAACGGGACTTCTTATGGCTTTTTTTTTACCAACAATGGCTTTCTTCTTGCCACTCTTCCATAATGGCCCGATTTGTGGAGTGCACGACTAATAGTTGTCCTGTGGACAGATTCTACCACCTGAGCTGTGGATCTCTGCAGCTCCTCCAGAGTTACCATCTTGGCTGCTTCTCTGATCAATGCTCTCCTTGCCCGGCCTGTCAGTTTAGGTGGACGGCCATGTCTTGGCAGGTTTGCAGTTGTGCCATACTCTTTTCATTTTCGGATGATGGATTGAACAGTGCTCCGTGAGATGTTCAACGCTTGGGATATTTTTTTTATAACCTAACCCTGCTTCAAACGTCTCCACAACTTTATCCCTGACCCGTCTGGTGTTGTTCCTTGGGCTTCATGAAGCTGTTTGTTCACTAATGGTCTCTAACAATCCTCTGAGGCCTTCACATTGTTTCATTATGTTCTGTCTCTATCTGGACTATACATAATGGACGATTAAAGCAGTCTTGCTTACTTGAACTTTATTGTCTTTGTGCAGTCATCATCCGAACTGGGCCACGCCCCCGGTGTCACCTCTAAACCAGTCCCCCGTACAACAGTACTTAAATAAACAATCCTATTGTTACATCTTTCTTTTTCTTTTTTCAAGTTAGTCTCTTTCCCTTAGGTATTATGTGCAACACTTGTACCATATGCTCTGCTCATTTACAACAGATTTAACAACATAAGCAATAATAAATCAACAGTTAAAAACATCCGTTTTCCAACAAGTGCATAAACAACACATTTTCATTTATTTTTCTTTCCATAGTCCATACTCTAATCACTGAGTATAGTCTGTCAGGTAGCGGGGTCTGACAACTTGTCGACCTGACCTGGTGACCGTGGTGACAACTTGTCGACCTGACCTGGTGACCGTGTCTTGGTTCTCTGCTGGGCCATCTGGCGGTATGGCCGCCTCAGTCACTGTAACTTGTCGACCTGACCTGGTGACCGTGTGTTGGTTCTCTGCTGGGCCATCTGGCGGTATGGCCGCCTCAGTCACTGTTGGTGTGGGTGTGTTTTGTGTTGGTGTGAGCGTGGTGAGATTGTGTCTGAGGTGGCGACGATTTCGTCTCAGAACACCTCCTGACTCTAACTCCACCTCATACGATCTTTGGCTCACCTGTTGGACCACTCTCGCTGGTCTCCAGCCCTTGTGTGTGTCACAGGGCTGTACTCTCACACTGTCCTCTCTTTTCAGAGTGTCCATGTCTTTTGCTGTGCGGTTGTAGTACTTTTCCGGTCTCTGTCTGTTGTATTTCAGTCCCTGTTCGCCGTGTGTCACCTCTGGCTTCAGCAGAGTGTCCTTTGTGGGAAGCAGGGTCCTGGTCCTCCTGCTTAGGAGTCTCTGTGCCGGGCTTGTGTTGAGGCCCTGGCTCGGTGTGTTGCGATGATCCAGCATTGCCAAATACGGATCCTGTCTCGCTGCTGCAGCCTTCAGCATCAGGCGCTTGGCTGTCTTTACCGCTGACTCCGCCTTCCCATTACTCTGCGGGTATCCCGGCGACGATGTCCTGTGTTCAAAGCCCCACTTCTGGCTGAAGTGCTGAAACTCTTGTGATGCATACTGGGGTCCGTTATCCGAGATAACACTGTCAGGAATCCCCTGTCGGGCAAAGTGGGCCTTGAGTTTTTTTATCACTGTGTTGCTCTTAGTGTCAGGTAGATAATCGACCTCCCAAAAGTTTGAATAATAATCTACTGTTATCAGATAGTCTTTATTGTGAAAGGAGAAAAGGTCCGTTCCTACCTTGGCCCAGGGTCTGCTGGCCATGTCATGTGGATGTAGTGTCTCTCTTTGTTGCTTTGGGTCCACTGACCTACATATGTCACATTTGGCGATGAAGGTCTTGATCTCCTCGTTCATTCCAAGCCAGTATACACACTCCCTCGCTCGCCTCAGACATCCTTCTACTCCCAGGTGAGAGGAGTGGATCCCGTGAGTGATGTCCACCCTGAGTGCGTCAGGTATCACGGCTCTGTCTCCTCGGAACACTATGCCGTCCTGGAAACTCAGTTCATCTTGGAAAGTGTGGTAGTGCCTGATGTCACTTGGTAAGTCCTTTTTTCTCTTGGGCCACCCTGCCAGTATTCTGTTTGCAACACTCTGTAACTTTGTGTCATCTTGTGTTGCAGCCCTGATGGCACTCAGCCTCTCTGCTGAAATGGGTAGGTAGCTGACCATGTTCACAGTCTCTATATCTGTCTCACTCTCTCCCTCAGTGCTGAGCTATTTGTACCACACACAAGTCGATTTCTAATCAATGAATCTCTAATGTCCCCAAAATTGCAACTACTCGCAAGTATTTTCAAGTCTGTTATATAGCTGTTCACGTTTTCATCCAATCCTTGGTTCCTCATGAAGAATCGGTACCTTTCCACGGTCTCGTTTACCTTTGGGTTGCAGTATTCATCAAACTGTATGATCATTGAACTCACTGTGGTCCTCGCTGGAGGGCTAGCACTCGACAAAGTT